>NW_006207862.1:2145385-2152652 GCF_000334495.1 Tupaia belangeri chinensis
GAGCGCATGTGCCCTATAGCAAAAACCTCCCCCCCCCCCAAAAAAAAAGAGTTTATCCATTCTATTAAGGTCAATGATTTTTTTTTCATTTAGAGATATAAAAGGCCTTTCTATATTCACTGTTCTTATTTTCTTTCTTTCTACTTGGGTCAAATGGGGCTGGCAGGTGGTGTGGTGGTTAGAGGCACTGTGTTCCCACTACGGTCAACTGTGGTTTGAGTCCCGGGCTTGGCAGCTTTCTTTCTCTCTCTGTCTCACTCTTGCTCTGTCCCTCTCTGATCAAATTAAAAATAAATAAATAAAGTTAAAAGATTAATGCAAGGGAGGTTCCTACTTGACTGGTACTGAAGACTGAGGGGCCATGAGTAAGCTATTCTTTTTCAGCACATAAAGAAATCATTTAAAAGTCTGAGATACTACCACATTCTGGAAAACCCTTATGTAGCTACATTCTTGGTAAGACCAAAAAGAATTTAAAAATTAAATTTAAAAAATTTAAAATTAAGGAATTTTAATTCAGGCCAAACACAAAAACAAAAACTCTGAAGTTGCCACACTGATGGTTTGCTCATGGAAGGCAGGATCTGGAGCTCGAGTAAGCCACCCTAATTTCCTAAATGCGCTCATTTTCTGAACAGCCAGTTCTAAAACTTGAACCATGTCATGGTCGGCCATGTGGAAGTCCAGCACCTTTACTACCACGCCACTTCTTGGCCCTGCTGCTTATTATTATTATTTTTAAAATTAATTCTTCATTGACATTTAAAGAGCAAAAACACACTTCTTTTAAAGGATTTTTTTTCTGGGGCCAGCCACAGTGATGCAGCAGTAATGCAACACTCCGTGATGCTGGGGCCACATGGGGAGGTCCCAGGTGCCATCCCGAGGACTCCCTGCACACAGTGGCTGTGTACACATAAGCATGATCCTGGCAGGCTGAGGCTGGGGGCGGATCCCGCGAAGATCCCGTTGAAGGTGCCTGTTTCTCTCTCTGTCTCTCTGTCTTCCTCTCTATCTCTCTCATGGAATACAAAAATAAAAATAAACTTAAGGGACCAGCAGTTAGCATAATGGCTATGTTGCTGGACTCCCATGTAGTTGACCGCGGTTCAAGTTCTGGACCCGGTGGCTTAAAACTCACAACAGGTACATGTGCGTGAGTGCCCAGGATCCTGAGAGGAGAATGGAGGAGAAGGGATTGCGGCGTGACCATCCCCCCTGGGGGGTGATTTCTCATTTTCTGTCTTTCTGTCTCTGTCTGTCTGGCGAGCGCATGCACCCTATAGCAAAAACATCTCAAAAAAAAAAAAACACTTAAAAAAGCTGGGGTTTTTTGGTCACAGTCATTAGCAGTGAGTTCATTTCTTCTTGTTGAGCTTGTCTGTTTTCTTAGCATTACATAGCTTCGATTAGTTTGGAGCATTCCTTCCTAAGCCAACAGTGAGTGGGAGGTTGTCTGTGTTTTTGTTTTCTTTCTCTCTCCCTCCTGCTCAGCATGCTGTCCTGGGCTTCATCCTAGATAACCTCACAATCTGGGTGTCTTGTTGGCGTCTTGAGGCTTCTGCTCGGTGCTCATACTGGGAGAGTCAGACCCAGGTCCTTGAGTCCCTCTGCACCCTGTCCCCGGCTCACAGCTGAGCTTAGCTGGAGCTGTGGTCTGAGCCTTTGAGCCCCTCGGTACCCAGATGTGGAAAGCTTACCTCCGATGTGGCAGTGTTAAGAGGTGGGGCTGGTGAAGGTGATTAGGACTAGGGCCTGATAGACGAGGCCTCCGAGAGCTGCCCGCCCTTGGCACCACATGAGGACACAGCTAGCCATGAGGACTAGCCCTCTTCAGACACAGAATCTGCCAACACCTTGGTCTTGGACTGTCTGGCTTCCAGAATGGCAAGACATAAAATGTGTGGTTTATAAGCCTCCCTAGTTTTGGGTGTTTTTGTTACAGCAGCCTGAACACACTAAGGCATCTGGCTCCTACCCCTGAGCCCAAAGGGCCAGACTCCAGCCAGCTTCCAGTGCTGAGTGTGTGAACATACACCCCCTTTCCTGTTTCTGGCTTAATGTCAGGCACGGGAGGTGGGACAGGTCAGCAGTTACACCTTCCCGCCGCGGGGGCCAGATTACCATCCCAGCTAGCAAAGATGGGAAAGGAAGAATGTTTTCCTTCTAGACCAGACCTGTGCTAGGACCTTGAGCAAAGAGAGCCCAGAGCTCCCTGTTCTGAAGCAGACAATGCTTCTCACTGAGCGGAGGGAGTTCGGAGAGAGGGGAGTTTTAATTTCTCAGAGGTTTTCAACACTCTCTTTGAAGTTTTTTATTCCAGTTTTAAAATTTTTATTATTATTATTATTATTATTATTTTTATTTTACCAGATAATGTGTGTACACACCAGAGGCAGGGAGTGAAAAAGCACCCTGCTCCCCCCACCATGGGGAATTGTCACACTGCAATCCTTTCTCCTCCATTTCTCCTTCCTTTCAGGATTGTGGGTACACGCACCTATGTACCCAGGGTGTTTTTCAAACTGGTAGGTCCAGGACTTGAACCACAGAATCAGCCATATGGAATCTGTCTTAACCAGCACGTCACCAGCCAGGCCCTCTTTGAAAATCTTAAATGGATTTTGACAAGTGTTTATTGACAAGTGTTTAGCCTGATTCTACAGGGGCTGGCAGGTGGTATGGTGGCTAAGGCACTGGACTCTCACATAGCTGACAGTGGTTTGGGACTCAGGCCTGGCAGCTTGCTTTTACATGTTCCCTCTCTCTCTCTGGTCAAATTAAAAAGTAATAGTAATAAGTAAAATAATTCTTTTTAAAAATAGGAAATCTTGGAACCAACAGTTGGCCAGCTGAACCAGTCACCCTGGTGTGGAGGGACAGGAAGAAACAGCTGAATAGTCTTATGCTATTAAGCTTTGCCTCAGAGCATTGTCACTGGACTCCCCTGTAGTTGACCGCAGTTTGAATCCCGGACCTGGTGGCTTGGCCTCACGCTGGGCGCGTGATCCTGAGAGGAAAATGGAGGAGAAGGGATTGCGGCATGGCCATCCCCCCAGGGGGTGATTTCTCCCTTTCTGTCTCTCTGTCTCTCTTTATCTTTCTGGTGAGTGCATGTGCCCTATAGCAAAAATCTCTCCAAAAGAAAAAAAAAAGGAAATCTTAAAAAAATGTGATTCTATGAGATATGGGTCCTCCCTTTGGGAGCTTACAGGATAAAACAATTTGTTCTCTCACCACAGGGCTCTAAGGTACTTAGAGGATCCATCTTCAGATGGTGCCTCAACATCAGCCAGACAGACCTGGGTTTGAGTTATTTTTCTCACTGGCTAAATGTGACCTTGAACAAATATTGGGGGTTGAATTGAAGCCCCCAGTACCTTGAAGTAGGACCTTACTTGGAACTAGGGTTATTGCTGATGGAATTACTTAGACTGAGGACACAGTGGTATAGGACGGGCCTCTAATCCAACGTGACTGGTGACTTATGAAAAGGGGAAATTTGGAGGCAGACACGCACTGAGGGTGAACACCATGCGAAGACGGAGGCAGAGCTTGGGGTAATGTGGCAGAAGGGGTGCTATGACGCCAGTGCCCCACCAAGAGCTAGGGGAAAGGCCTGGAGAAGAGTCCACCTCGCAGCTCTCAGAAGGAACCCCTCTGCTGGCACCTTGATCTCAGACTTCCAGCCTCCACAACTGTGAGGCAATACATTTTTGTTGTTAAAGCTACATGATCGTGGTACCCCTAGCATACTAATATAGTAAGTTACCTCATTCCTCTGTCTCAGTTTTCTTGTCTGTAAAATGGGGATGATAGCACTAGTACATACCTATAACAGAGATACTGATGGTCACCAAGTGTTCTATCTGCTCCTCTCCATTTCCTCACCCCTTTGCAATGGGCCAGCCAATGACTGGGCTCAGAGCCCATGCTCTGAGGCAAAGCTTAAAAGCTAGCATAAGACTGTTGAGCTGTTTCTTCCTGTCCCTCCACACCAGGGTGACTGGTTCAGCTGGTCACTCCACAAAATCAAAGCTAGCTGGGTCACTGACTCACTTCACGAAGGAGAGTTGCCTCTAAGAGTCCTGTGGACCTCCAATGACGTTGTGTAAATGAGACTTAAGCATCTGTTCTTTGGCTCTGAGATGTTCGGACTGCTTGTTACTACAGCAGAACCTAGCCTACGCTGACCAATACACAAGTCCAGGATTGTTGTGAGGACTAAAGGGGTCAATATGTGTAAAGCAGTGCTTGGTGTACACTAATGTCTCAATAAACATTAGCGGTTAAACCAGCCGTGTGACTTTAGGCAAGATACTTCACCTCTCTGAGCCTCTGTTTTCTCATCTTTAAAATAGTTGATGGCATGGTGTTTAAGGTGCTTGATCCCACGTGGCCATCTGTGTGGTTTGAGTCTAGGATCTGGTGGCTTGAACAAAAAGCAAACAAACAAACAAAACAGTCGGGTGCATGTGGATGGATGCCCAAAACTCCGAGAGGAGAAGAGACTGTGGCGTGGCCATCATCTCTGGTGGTGGTGGGGGGTGATTTCTCACTTTCCCTCTCTCTCTGGTGGGTGCACATGCCCTATAACAAAAAAGAAAAAGAAAGAAGAATAACACTGACAGTATCTACATGGAGTTGTAAGGATCAAGTAAGATACTTCTGGGGCCAGGTGATAGTGCAGAGGTAACATGACTGGACCCACCTGGAGAAGGTCCTGGGTTTGTATCCTGGGACCTCCCTGAGCAGGTCAAGCATGTGTGCACGTGTCTGATCCAGATGGAGACTGGGGGTGGATCACGATGTGAAGACCCTGTTCGAGGTGACTGTCTTTCTGTATTTCTCTTTGTTGAGGAAGAAATAAATAAATAAACAACAACAAAAAAAAAAATAAAGAAAGAAAGAAAGAAAGAAAGAAAGAAAGAAAGAAAGAAAGACAGACAGACAGACTACGTGTAAGTTCCCGCCCACGGGGGCGTGGTGCACTGGTCGTCTTCTTCCCCAGCTCCTCATATGGCTGCCAATCAATGTGCTTGCCTAAATCTCCTTTTTCTTATTTATTAAAAAAAGATTTTTTAGTTAAAAACACTTTTTAAAGTTTATTTATTAATTCCTTTCATGAATGAGAGAGACAGGGACAGAGCGACAACATCCCAACAGGGTCTTGAAGCCACAATCCACCCCCTAACCTCAGCCAGCCTGGGATCATGGGCGTGCGAGTGCCCGGCATACTCAGGGAGGTCTCTGGATGCAAACACAAAATGTCTGATGCAAGTCGGCATGTGAAACATCACATTTTCACTGCTGTGCCACCGCCAGCCCCTTTGCCTGTCTCTGAGGCTTCTCTGAGTGGGACTTGAGCATCCACTGACCCTTCCTTCCCCGGTGTGAATGTAGCGGGTCCAGATCTGCCGTGAAGTCACTGTTCAAAGCATCTGCCTTTGTTTCGTGACTTCCCACAGCAAGGCTGGAGGACTGCAGCTCCCTTCTGCCAGGCCTTGGATGAAGGCAGTCCCCCTGACCCCTCCTGGCAGCCTGTGATTTATGCCCGAGCAGCCTGACTGGAAGAGGACTAGGGCTCTGGGATCTCAGCCCTTCCACGAACCAAGGCGAGTCCGCTTTCTCTGTGCTCAGCCTTAAGGAAGGCAGAATGTAGGGGATCTCTGTGCCATGTACGAAAAGAGAGAACAGTTCTCTCTATTGAAGGAAAGAGGGAGGGGCACTTGAGAGAAAACCAGAGCTTGAAGATGCCCATGAGCCTGCAGACAGAGAACCAAGAGCTGTGGCCAACGGCTCATGCCCCCAAACTCAGCGAGAACCAGAGACAAAGCGGGGACGCCGCGATAGCCTCTGTGAGGCTGCAGCTGGGAGCTCTCTTATGTAAAAAGGAATAGGAATTAGGTAAGGCAGGAGTTGGGGGCGGCTGGGATCCCAGGCATGCAGCTATCACCTGGATGTCTGGGTTTAGTTTTACAATGTACATCTCACCTTAGTGGGCCCTGGAAATGTTGGGAAACATTCTCCCAGGATGTTTTGGGGGTACTTTTAGGCAATTGCTGCCAAATCAGCCTCTGAGGACTGGGGAGGGTGATGGTCCTCAAAACTGGACCCAGCCCAGCAGTGTTGGCACCACCAGGGCACTCACTAACATGCACTCTTTCAGGCCAGCGGATGGCCGTTACGTTGCTGGACTCCCACATGGCCAACTGCAGTTCGAGTCCTAGACCTAGTAGCTTGAAAATCACACCGGGTGTGTGTGCACACATGCCTAGAATCGTGTGGGGAGAGGAGACTGTGGCATGGCCATGCCCCTGGGGGGTGATTTCTCATTTTCCTTCTCATTCTCTCTGTCACTGTCTCTCTCTGGTGAGGGCAGGCTCCCTAAGGCAAAAACCTCTAAAAATAAAAATGCACTCTCTCAGGCCTCATGCTCTGCTTGCTGCATCAGAAACCCTGGGGGTGCGTGCCCATGATCCATAGCTGGCTGAAACTGGGTGGATCCCGACCTGAAGACCCTGTGGGGGTGCTGTTTTTCTCTCTTTCTCATTTTCTAGTTCTTTTGCTCATTGAAGAAATAAACTTTTAAAAAGTAAGAACCAAACAAAAACTACTGTCATAACGAATATTCCAGCCTACTCTGTTCTGTCACCAAGACCAGTAACAGAAGAGGTCAACCCTACAGGGTGTCCTTGACAACTCTGCTGAGAAGCCAAGGCCAGTGGAGGGTCCCTTCACTGGGACTTAGTGAGCTCTATGTAAGCCAGGTTCACGCCCTGCACACATAAAACCTTCTTCTTGGGTCGTGGCCCCTCCCTCACCATCCTGACCCTAGAGAACTTCATTTCTCTTTTTTTATTTTATTATTTTATTTTTTGGAGAGGTTTTTGCTATAGGGCACGTGCAGTCACCAGAAAGACAGAGACAGAGAGACAGAGAGGGAGAAATCATCCCCCAGGGTGAAGTGGGAAGTAGGAAGCGGGAAGCGGGAAGTGTGGGGATCTCTAGGATTACGGCTCTTTTCTCATTCACTTCTTTCTCTCCTTTTCTATCTGGTGTCCCCATCCACCTCCCTGGTGCTCTGCCCTGAGTCACTGGAACTCAACACCAGGTCAGTGTTTTTGAGCAGTGGGGTTATAGTTTCCTTCCGGGTCACCCAACTGGAGGATGGAGTCCAGCTGAAACCCACAACCCTTCTGCCACTCTGCCTGGAAGGAGGAGTGAGCGAGTGTGTGTGTGTGTGTGTGTGTAGGGCACATATATC
>NW_006207862.1:2152666-2186372 GCF_000334495.1 Tupaia belangeri chinensis
AACAACTACATCATGTCCCTCAGTCCTTTTCCCCACATCTAGAGAAATCTGTGATCCACATGAGCCAGCTCCTGCCTAGTGAGGGGGTAGAACAGGACAGAAGGCAAGAAGAGCAGGTAGATGCTTCCAGAGGTTTCTCCTGGCTTCAGTGGATATGTCTGTCTCTGGCTTGTCCACCCCAATTTCTGTCTGATCAGTCTCACCTTATCCCCAGACTCGCCAGGTCCCCACTTGGTATTAACTTTCCTCCTCTTTCCAGTCCATCTCTTTGCCTTTTGGGGCTCCTGCTGGCAATGATGTGGGGTTCCATCTCAACTTTTTCCAGGTCTGCTGGGCTCAGGGAGGTGTCTTGGATTTATTAGAACCAGTCCCATATTGGAACCAAATGTCCCATAGCAAATGAGATGGTCAGGACTGAAGTGAGAAAGCAAAGTGAGAAAACAAGGAGACCCCAGCCATGCGGATGTTTTTTTCTTAGCCTTACTAAAAAATCCTGTCCTCATTTTGCTCTCGGTGCAGGCTCTGCTTGGTGTCTGCTCCCAAATCAAACATTGTTATGCCTTTTTGTAAACTTCTGCGTCTCACTCTGGGGCCAGCAGGACTGGTGTTTGTGGAGCTGTTTCCTGCAAGCTCAGAGTGGGCTGGGGAGGACCAAGAGCAGGAGTCTTAGCAACTGCGGGCTGAAGGCCTCGCAGGATGTCGGCGAGTGAGCGCCAATCTCATGCAGAGGACTGGTGGGGATGGCTTTCTAGAGGGCTGAGTGGGCACAGGAAGTGGGCAAAGGTGCAGGCTTTTCTCCTTCCTACTGGCAAAACTTGTATTCATGATCAATGATAATTAGTCATAGCAGTAAAGGCAACAATAGCATTTACCGTGTGAGGCGTTGCTGTAGGAACTTGGCCAGAATCATCTCATTTAGAGACCTCCAGAGCCAGGTGCTATGGCTTCGTTATCATACCCATTTTGATTTGAAGACTGATGCTTGGACAGGCCTCAGCCAATTAGAGCTGGAATGGGGGGTTGAACCCAGGCAGCTGAACTCCAGAGGCTACTCTAATTACCATGGGATGGATGCAAGGAATTCGTGTTTGTTAAAGAACCTGTTAACATTCACATGGGGAAAGGGAAAACCATAAAGCACTCACCATTTATTGTGGACAATTCAGTTTATTTCTTCCAGTCGTTTCTCTCTGCAGATATATTCGTGCTATAGATAACACTTCATTTACAAAAGGAGTTATGTGGTACTTGATTTGTTTTGTGCTCGCCAGAGACAAAGAGGGAGAGGAGAAAGTCCCCTCCTCGAGGAATGGTTATCTTGCAATCCTTTTTCTCCCATCTCTTCTCACTTTCAGGATTTTGGATGGGCGCTGTTGTGTTTCTCTCTCTCGCTCTTTTTATTGGGGGGGGGGCAGGGCGGGGGGTTTTGGTATAGGGCGTGTGCACTCACCAGAAAGACAGAGAGACAGAAAGTGAGAAATCACCCCCCAGGGGGGAATGGCCATGCTGAAATCCCGTCTCCTCTATTCTTCTCTCAGGATTTTGGGCACGTATGTAAATGCGCCCAGTGTGAATTTCAAGCCACCAGGTCTAGGACTGTGGACCTGGTTGGCCACGTGGGAGTCCAACAGCTTAACCACTGAACCACCTGCTGGCCCCTATCCTAAACATCTTTAAGTGTCACCAAAAGTCCTCTCTCTGTGTGTTTATTTTAATGACTGCAGAGAATCCATATGTGTAACCATATTTTAACCAGTTCCCTATTCAACACTTTCCTGGTTTTTTGTTTTTTCACCATTGCAAACAATGTCTAATGTTTAATAACATTAAGTCTTAGCTTTCAACACAGTTGCTTCCTCAGGATGAATTCCTGTACCTGGATTTACTGGGTGAAAGAATATGGAATACATTAAGGTGTTAGATATATATTATCAAATTGCCCTCTAAGTATCCCATCAGATAAATGAATATTTCTTCACACCTTCACCAGCATTGGGTTTTACTGTGTTTGTTTTGTTTTGAGAGGTTTTTGTTAAAGGGCACGTGAGATCACCAGAAAGATAGAGAGACACAGAGAGACAGAAAGCGAGAAATCACCCCCCAGGGGGAATGGCCATGCCGCAATCCCTTCTCCTCCATTCTCCTCTCAGGATCTTGGGCACGCATGCACATGCGCCTGGCGTGAGTTTAAGCCACCGGGTCCAGGACTCAAACCATGGTTGACCACATGGGAATCCAGTGACATAACTATTATACCAACTGCTGGTCCCAGGTTTTACTGTTTTTTAAAATACTGTTGGCAACCTAGGAGGTCATCATTGTTGTAGGTTTGCCTTTCTTTAGTTCCTGCTGCAAAGTTTGAGCTTTATTCCTTTATCTAGTTCGAACTTTGTTTCTGGAAGGGAATAGGAAACATTTTATCCAGAAGGTCTCCATGTGACATTTTTCTGCTTTTGCTCTGCATTGCTGACATCAAAAGCTGAGTTCTAAAGAGTCTCCTGGTGCCACCGCCTCTGTTTTGGTCAGGTCGGGATCTGCTGAGCACTGTTCATGGAGGCAGACAATATCCACAGGGAATGTCCGAGATGCCAGACAACAACGCTGCCAAATAAGGGCCCTTTATTGTCCCATCTCCAAGGACAGGGGCAAGCATGCTGAGGCTCTGAGCAGAGATGTCCCCACCGTGGTGTGCCACAGCTGTTCTGAGGTCAAGCACTGGATGTGGAAAGACCAAGATCTGAGACCTGGATCCACCCTCACTCCCGTTCCCAAGCTTAGTTCCCTATTCAGCAAAATAGGTGTTAATCAAGTGTCCATTTCACCAGGTTGGGGTGGGGGGGTCAACAAAGGAGGAGATGCATGGGAAGCATTTCATCATCCAGTTAGCGCTTCTGGGGAATTCAGAGTGGTATCCGAGTAACGATATTACATACAAATGTGCGCTTGCTTGAAATGTTTATGAGTGGACAACCAATCTTGTCATTTCTGGGAAAAAGCAATTTGAACTCTGTGTGCTAGCCTCTCTATTTCCACCTTTGACCAGGCCTCGTGTGATACCTAACACCTGTGAGCACCGACTGTGTGCCAAGTCATTGACGCATATTAACATGACTTAATCCTCACAACCACCCTGTGAGGTAGATACCATCCTTATCCCCATTTTACGGTTGAAGAAACTGTGGCAAAGATAAGTTGAATATGTTGCCCAAGGTGGCAGGGCCAGGATTTGACACTAGGAGGACTGGCTCCAGATTCCACTCTTACTTCCCAGGCTACGCAAAGGCTGACATTTGCAAAGATGGCAACATTTCTGTGTATGTAAGGAAAAATGCCCAATCTCACGTAAAGTCTGCTTCGGTTTGCCCTCTAAGAGCTCCCACTGCATCTATGTCTGAGACAAGCACACTGCAGTGGAGTTCCTGGGTCCTGGAAGAGACGATAAAGGTCTCTCAGGGAACCACAGCTGTAGACACGGACCGAGCGCTTCTGCAGTGCCAAGGGCAGAGCAGAGCTAGCAGGTGCACTTGAACCAGTGAGGCCAGCACCACTTTGAACTGGGTGATCCCATCGGTCACAAGCAGAGAGGGACTGGCACAGACACAGGGTTTGACTGTGGCTTTTATCATTTCTTGTTTGGGAATGTATTGGGACAGATGATTATAAATTTAGCCACATTGAAGTTACTGATAAATTCCTCTATCAGAAAGTATAAGAGCACATAATACTGAATCTGCCCTGAAAACCTGACCTGGAGTGCCTGTTACCGTGCAGACACCATGAGCTTAGTGACTGTGTGTTTTTTTTTTTTTTTTTTTTTTTTGCCTTAGGGCACATGCAAGAGAGAGAGACAGGAACAGTGAAAGGGAAAGTGAGAAATCAGCTGCCCCAAGTGGGGGCGGTATGGCCACACCATAATCCCTTCTCCATTCTCCTCCCAGGATCATGGGCATGCAGGCAGGCACATGCGCCCCGTGTGATTTTTCAAGCCCCCGGGTCTGGGACTCAAGCCAAGGTCAACGAATTGGGAGTCCAGTGCCAAATCATCTGTTGGCTCCTAGGACTGTATCTTTTTTTTTTTTTAAAGAATGATTTTATTTAACTTTATTTGTCCATTTATTTTATTTTATTTTAATTTGACCAGAGAGGGATAGAGTGAGAGAGGGAAAGTGAGTAAGTAAGCCACCAGGCCTGGGAATTGAACCATGGTCGGCCGTGTGGGAATCCAGTGTCCTTAACCACCATGCCACCTGCCGGCCTCCTTGGACTGCATCTTAAGAGAAAAAATCCTGGTGCTATTGGGTTGTGTGGTGGACTCCCACAGTTAAGCTGCCAATTGCATCTCGAGTCCTGGACCTTGTGGCTTGCTTTCTCATTTTTCCTCTCTCTGGTCAAATTAAAAATAATAATAATAATAAATAAAATTAATAAAATAATTGTTTAAAGTAAAAAGAAAATAAATTCTGAAAAAGTTTTGTGCATAGACCTTTTCACCATAGAGTTATTTACATTAATGAAGAATTACGATTAACCTAAATGTATCTAACATTAGAGGAATGGTGCCCAGCGTGAGTTTTAAGCCACTGGATCCGGGATGCGAACCATGGTCGACTACGTGGGAGTCCCGCAACATAGCCATTACGCTAACTGCTGGTCCCAGGGACTGTATTCTTCATGTAGCCCAGCATGGGGTCTGGGGTCTGGCACACACAGGCACACAGCCAGTGTTTGCTGGACTGAAATGTTTCTGCTGCTTTCTATCTTGGCGAGTTCTTCAAACCTTTCTGAACCTCTTTGTGGAACGGGAATGGAATGTCCACCTAGTTGAGAGCTCTGAGGACTCAGTAGGAGATCATGAACAAGCGGTCAGCACAGTGCCTGGTTCATAGTAGGTCTTAGGACATTTTGAAAAGTTTGTTTATTTCATGAGTGAGAGAGACACAGAGAAGGAAATAGAGAAAGAGAGCACCCCTGATGGGGTCTCGATGCCATGGTCTATGCACAGCCTCAGCCAGCCCTGGAACAAAGTCACCCACGTACCCGGTGTACTGAAGGATGTCTCTGGGCATGGATGTGGAACATTCTCATGGGTCTTAGGCTCCTGAAGTGTTGCTAGAGGGCACATGCACTTTCCAGAGAGAGACAGAGAGAGAGAGGAAAAGAATAAAATAACCTCATGGAGCATGGTCACGCTGCAATCCCTTCTCTGCTATTTCCCTCCTTTTGAGATGTTGGGCACACATGCTTGGCACATTACTCAAACTGCTGAGGCCAGGACTTGAACTGTGCATTCAACCATGTAGGATCCAGCTGCCTTAACCACCAAGTGTGACATTTTGCTACTGTACCGCTGAAAATGTTTATTAAGCGAAAGTGCTGCCAAAGATGGAAACAACCCAAATGTTCAATGATGGGTGAACAGGTAAATAGAATGTGGTATATCTACACAATGGAATATTATTCAGCCTTAAAAAGGAATGGAATATTGCCATAAGCTACAACATGGATGAACCTTGAAAACATTGTTATTAAATAGAAGAACCCAATCACAAAAGGTCACACATTGTGTGATTCCATTTCCATGACATGTCCAGTATAGGCACAGTCATAAAGGCAGCAGATTGGTAGCTGCCAGAGGCATGGAGGCTTCCTGTTGTGGGGATGAAAATGTTCTGGCGCCCAGCAGTTGGCGTAATAGCCATGTTGCTGGACTCCCATGTAGTTGACTGCAGTTTGAGTCCCGGACCCAGTGGCTTAAACTCACGCCGGGTACATGTGCATACATGCCTAAAATCCCAATAGGAGAATGGAGGAGAAGGGATTGCCTTGAAGGCATGGCCATCTCCCCTGGGAGGTGATTTCTTGCTTTCTGTCTGTCTCTTTCTGTCTTTCTGGCGAATGCATGCGCCCTATAGCAAAAACCTCTCCAAAAAAAGAAAAAAGAAAAAGAAAAGAAAAAGAAAATGTTCTCAAACTATATGTTAATAGTAATGATCGTCACATATTATTGTCAAAAGACAAAAATGCAACAGATATAAAGATCTCAATTGGCTTGTATTTGCAGTTCTAGAATTGGGCAGCACTTCATTCTGATAAGCAGAGCGGAGGAGGTTGATTTTATAGAAAAGGGTGCAGGAAAGCAGGAACAGAAAAGGAAAAGCAGACTGGCTGTTTTGAAGTTCCTGTCCTTGAAAATATGAAACAGAGAGAACAGTCTTATCATGCCAGCTAAAACTGACTTGTTTGTGAATTTGGCTGTTGTCATTCTCTCTCCTGATTTCCTGGAAAGTCTGACTTAGTTGAAACTAAGTTAAACAACTTGGTTTTGGCTCAGTGGTATAGAACTTCAGCCTGAGTAGCCCAAGATTGGTTTGATCTGTTGGGTCTAGTGCAGGAGCTTAGTCCCAGCCAATAGCAGCCTAGATTTTTTAAAAAGAATTATTTTATTTAACTGTATTTATTTATTTTAATTTGACCAGACAGGGACAGAGTGATGAGAGAGAGAGAGAGAGAGAGAAAGCCGCCAGGTCCGGGACCTGTCAAACCTCAGTTGGCCATGTGGGAGTCCAGCGCCCCTAACCACCACGCCCCCTGCCGGCCCCAGCAGCCTACATTTTATGTAACTCTAGGAATGCTCTAAATGTCACTAATAGTAAATTTCACGTTATGTGTATTTTACCACAATGAAAAATGTTATTGTACATCACAGTGATTATAGTTAATCATATTAGTGCATACTTAAAAAGACAATAGATTAAAATTTTTTGTTGTTCTTTATCCCTGACAGAGTGTATACATGTGCACGTGACAGAAAGGGAGCTGAGCACTTCCCAAGGCTCTGGTCACTTTGCGATCCCCTTTCTCCAGGCCTCCCACCTATCAGATCTCGGGCACACATGTTCATGCCTAGTGTGTTTTAGGCTGATTGGGTCAGGAATTCAAACCATGGTCACCCTGTGGGATCTGGTTTTTCTTGAGCAAGTCATTACCACTGAACCATGGAGAAGGCTCAAGAATAGACTTTTTTTTTTTTTAAGAGAGATATTTGCTATAGGGAGTGTGTGCTCACCAAAGAGATAGAGAGACAGAAAGCGAGAAATCACCCCCCGCCTCCCTCCCCGCCCCCCGAGGGTGGCCACACCGCAATCCCTTCTCCTCTTGGGATTTTGGGCATGCGCACACACACATGCCCAGCATGAGTTTTAAGCCACTCAGTTTGGGACTCAAACTGCAGTCAACTACATGGGAGTCCAGTGACATAACCACTAAGCCATCTGCTGGAGCCTCAAGAATAGATTTTAAGTTAAGTGATGCTTGTGTTAGATTTCCTGACTTGAACCCAAAACCTTCCCATGTGGGTCAGCCTCAGTGCTTTGTCCACCATCACACCCTTGATTATCTCAGTTACTCTTAAAGGCGGTACAGAGAAAACAGTAGGAAAATAACCGAGTAGTTATCATTAGCTTACTTCAGTTTGCTTCTTTTGTATAATGATTGACACACCGAGAACCTCATTATCATGCCAATTGAAACCCACCTATAGGGAGACCAGGCTGTTCTCTCTGTCTCCTGATTTCTCAGAAAGTCCGATAACAACTTAGTTTTTGCTTGGTGACATGGAGACAAGAGTGACTCCATTTTCATTTTTAGTCTTGTCCATTGAGGCCTAGTACAGGAGCATAGTGCAAAACAATGGCCTCCTATAATTTTTACTTAACCATACATATGAAGCATCACCATGCTGTACACTCTAAACATGCATGACTTCTATTTGTCATTTTAAAAATAATTTAAAAAATCAAAGTGCTATTCCAAGTATTTCTTTCTTTCTTTCTTTCTTTTTTTCTTCAACTGTCGGAGGGCATGTGCACTCACAGAGACAGAGAGAAAGATGGTGAGAGAAAGAGGGAGAGGGTGAGAGCATCCTCCAATGAGGAGCGGTCATGTCGTAATTCCTTCTCCATTTCTCTAACCTGTCAGAATTTTGGGCACGCGTACACACACACACACACACACTCACACACACAACACATTTTTTAAGCTGCCAGGGCCAGGATTCAAACCACAGTTGGCCATGTGGGACTAGATTCCCTTAAACACCAGGTCACAGGGCTGGCCCTCCCAGTGTTCCTTGAACTTTATCACCATCCATTCGTGTTCATTCCACCATCACTCTTGCTGGTCAGGCACAGTAAGAGGCAGTGAATGCTGAGGTCAGGGGCTGAGGCTCAGTCACCCTCATAGAGAACGAGAAAGCACTGGCATCTAGCGGAAGATATCAGGAGCATATATTTCCCTCTGATGGACTCCTTGGGTTGTTGCTTCCATGGACAAGTTTTTTGTTTTGTTTTGTTTTTAAAAGAGAGATTTTTGCTCTAGGGCATGCATGCTTGCTGGAGAGACAGACAGAAAGCAAGAAATCACTCCCTATGGGGGATGGCCAGGCTGCAATCCCTTCTCCTTTACTCTCCTCTTGCGATTTTGGGCACACACATACACATACCTGTTGTGAGTTTCAAGCCACCGAGTCCAGGACTCGAACCACGATTGACCATGTGGAAGTCCACCACCTTAACCACTACATCACCTGCTGGGCCCATGAGCAAGTCTTGCCATGTCTTCTCAACTGTTGCTTTCTAGAGGCCAGGCAGAGCATGTGTCAGGAAGTGGTAGCTCCAGACCAAGTGTGAACACGCACTATTAGGGCCAGTCAGAGCCTCGGGGGCCAGAGCAGGAGGAAAGGCCTCAACAGGCAGTGTTTTGAATGAACTGATTTAATCCAGTGTCATCTTGGTTCTCGAGTGGCAGTCTCTCCACTCCTAGAGATGAAAGGCAGAAGGCAATTTTCCTGGAAGGGTAACTGCTTCAGTAAATCAACATCAAGTCAGGGGGAAGAGAATGTTAAAAAATAGAAGTGAAATTAATGAACACTTCCAAAAAGAAAGAGAAAACGGGACTTACTCTTTATCCAGACTCTGGGAATTGTTCCATGGGGCATTGCAGGGGTGATTCCTGGAGCCCCAATTTTGGTTCTCGGGACTCACCTGGCCAGGACTCACCTGCCTGCCTGCGGCAGATGCTGAGGGAGTCTTTCTCCGTATTTGGCCCTGGGTTCTCTTATAAGCTCTATGTGGGCCTCTGATCCAGACTTGAGAATATGTGTTGATTCAGTGATTAACTGAGAGACGTCAGAAGAGTGAGCATGGGACCAGCAGTTAGCATAACGGCTGTCACTGGACTCCATGTAGTCGACTGCAATTAGAGTCCTGAACCCGGCAGCTTAAACTCATGCTGGGTGCATGTGCATATGTGCCCAAGAACCCGAGAGGAGAATGGAGGAGAAGGGATTGTGGTGTGGCCACCCCCCTGGGGGGTGATTTCTCGCTTTCTCTCTCTCTGTCTTTCTGGCTAGTGCACGTGCCCTATAGCAAAAACAAAATCAAACCAAACCAAAAAAAACAAACCTCTCAAAAAAAAAAAAAAAAAAAAAGAGTGAGCGTGAGGTGAAGGGCCCCAGTCATCTCAAGTAACAGTAGCCGCTGCTTATCTGGGCTCATGCAAACCAGGCTACATCCAGCACCTTGCCCTTCCTGTTGGCATTAACCGCAGTCTACACACGAGCAACCCGAGGCTCAGAGCAGGTAAGCCACTGGTCCTAGGTCACTCAACTAGGTCACATTGCTGCCATTCAAGTCAGGGCCAGACTTTGAAAATCTGGCATGGGGATCAGGCTTATTCTGCATCACCCAGAGGGAAGTCTCTGATTCTTTGCACCCTCGGCACTAACATGATGTCTGTCCGCGCTGCTATGTCCAAGTGCCACAGACCGGGCAATGTGTCAATGACAGAAATGTATTCTCCCAGTTCGAGAGACTGGAAGGCCGAGACCAGGGCCCTGCAGTTTCTATGCCAGGCAAGGGCTGCTCTCTGCTTCTAAGATGGCACCTCGTGGCTGCATCATCCAAGGATGCTGTGTCCTCACATGGAAGAGGAGCAAAAGGGCCATCACTAGTTCCCCCAGCTCTTCTTAAATTTTTTTAAAAATATTTATTTAATGAATCCATGTGTTGTTATTATTATTATTATTATTAAAAATTTGACCAGAGAGAGAGAGAGAGAAAAGGAAAGGGAGAAAGCAAGCCCCCAGGTCTGGGACTCAAACTGTGGTCAGCCATGTGAGAATCCAGTGCCCTTAATCACCACGCCACCTGCCCCTCCCCCCCAGTGCTTTAATCAGGTCAGTGATCCCGTTTGTTAGAGCTGCACCCTTATGACTTAATCACTACCTTAGGGCTCCACCTCAAGTGCATTCACCAGAAAGACAAAAGACAGACAGAGAACAGAAAGCGAGGAGTCACCTCCCAGGGGGACTGGCCACATCGCAATCCCTTCTCCTCCATTCTCCTCTCGGGATCTTGGGCAAGCACACACACGTGCCCATTGTGAGTTTAAGCCACCAGGTCCGGGCTTCAAACCCTGGTTGACTATGTGGGAGTCCAGCGACATAGCCATTATGCTAACTGCTGGTGCCAGGGTTCCACCTCTTAATAATACTCTCATGTTGGTGACTATGTCACACACGAATTTGGGGAGACTTCAGAACACAGAACACAACACACGGCTTGTGTGGGAGGGGAGTTGGGGGGTATTAACAGATTGAAGCAAGAGAGTCAAGGTAAAGAATTAGGACAGAGGATCTGAGGGATGGAATGTCTGTGGGAATGAGAGGCCCGGACTCGCATTCTGGCACTGCTGGTTATCCCAGCTCTCTGTGCCTCACTCTTCTCGTCTGTAAAATGGGGTGCAACTGCTCCGACCGCACTCCTCTGCTTCATTCTGTCTTTCAACGGCTCCCTGCAGTCTTAGGACTAAGTTGGACTTCTTAGCCCTTGCACGCTCGGGACCCAGCTTCCTCCTCAATCTGTCACCATGTCAGCAAGAGCCAAGTGCTTCTTGGTTTGCAAACTCTCTGTGTCCTCTCCGTTCTCTAGCAGGATCCTCAGTAGCTCTTGAGTTTCCCTGAGTGGAGAGAACAGGCAGCATCCGAGCGCAGGCCCTGGGAACTGCCGCTCTGATCCCAGCAAGGGGTGCTGACAGGCCCTGTGTGCCCTGAGGTGAGCATCCATCCTCCACCATGTGCGTCCCCGCAGAAGGAAGCTGACAGCTTTCCAGACAGGGCAGGTCTGATGTGGGCCGGATGCAGGCCTGGCCCCACCGGTGCTCCAGGAAGGCAAGCTACTGCTCACTTCCTCTTCCTCACTGCTGGTTTTTTAAAAAAAAATTTGCCAGAGAGTGCATGTGCTTGCCAGAGAGAGAATGGGGGGACACACAGGGAGAGAAAGTACCCACCAAGGGGTAGCCATGCTACAGTTCCTTCTCTTCCGTTTCTCTTTTCAGGGTTTGGGGCATACATGCACACATGCCCAGTATGTTTTTCAAACCTCTGGGTCCGGAACTTGGACTGTACAGTCAACCATGTGGGTGGCCTCCTGCCTGCTCATTCAGGCCACCTGCTCAGGTGGGCAGGAGAAAGCCAGGCAGGTGTGGCAAGTTCCGTGGTGTTCTGGCCGGGCAGAGCCGTTGGTTTCAGTCTCATCACTTACTCCGGAGGGCTCTGCAACAGGAGCCCAGGGTGGGCACGGTCAGGAACAAGGCCAGCCTGGACTCTGCATCCCATCGACTGTAAGCCTGGGCCGGAGAGCTGTCACACTGGACGGGCAGCCGTGGTCCTCAGGCTGTGTACTCTCGCTTTGTCCAGACACAGTGCACAGAGATCTCTGGCTGGAAGCAAGCACCAGTGTAGGTGCTGTGACAAATGGCAGTGGGCATGCTGCTTGGTACTGGGAAGTCAGCGGGTCAGAGGGACCAGTGGGGTCCCCGCCTTCTGCTCGTAAAGGGGTTCTGCTTCCTCTTATGTTTTCTTTCCTCCTCCTTTCTCTCCTCCCTTGCCCTTCTTCCCCCTTCCTATTTTACTTCCACTCTCCCTTCCTCCCTCTTTTTTTCTGCCTCCCTCCCTCCCTTCCTCCCTTCCCCCACCCAATTTTCTCAGCCGGCCCCACCCACTGAACCTTTACTACCTGCTCATTTTCCCAGCATTGGCAGAGGATCCACTCCCAGAGGATCACACCTCAGGGAAGCTATTCACTGCGGGTGACCTTAGCCAGCTGTTTTGGAAGTGGCTCCTCTAAGAACTCTGACTCCAGTTTCTCAGATAGTGTCCCTAGGTGTCGATACCTAAACTGCTTCTCTGAAGTCCCCACTCTGTGTGAGGGTCATCGCATTGGAGAATGCCATGGAGGCCCCACACATGTAGGCTGAGGTGAGAAAGCCAAGGACTAAGGGTTTCGGGTAACTAGGTTTTTCTTTGGTTTGGTTTGGTTTGGTTTGCTATGGTGTGCATGTAGTCATTGGAGACAGAAGGGAAATCACCCAGGGGCCCTTCTTTTCCATTCTCCTCATGTGCCCTGCATGATTTCCAAGCTGCTGAGTCCGGGACTCAAACTGTGCAGTCAGCCATGTGGGCTCCAGCCACCGTAACCTCCACGTCATCTGCTGTCCCCTAAGCAACCAGGTTTCCTGACAGCAGTGTAGATGCCTTGGAGCCTTGAACTCTAACCGACAGTGATCCTGAAGCTGCTACAATCTCTGCAGTGTCCTCTTGCCTCCTATATTGAAAATGACAAGAAGGTGGAGAGGGACCTTTCACCCTGACCATGCATTATTTCTTCCCAGTCATGTCACCTACCACCTTCTTTTTTTAAAAAAATTTTTAGAAGAGGTTTTTGCTATAGGGCATGTGTGCTCACCAGAGAGACAGAGACAGAGAGATAGACAGCGAGAAACCCCCCCTGGGGGGGGATGGCCACCCACAATCTCTTCTCCTCCATTCTCCTCTCGAGATCTTGGGCACGCACACACATACGCCCGCCATGAATTTAAGCCACTGGGTCCAGGGCTTGAACTGCAATAAACTACATGGGAGTCCAACGACATAGCCATTACGTCAACTGCTGGTCCCACTTACCACCTTCTTATGTGTTTATTGTGGCTTTTGGTCTGCAGCCTTCTGGTTGGTACAAACTGTTTTATAGAACACCAGCATCTTGAAAATATTGCCTGGCAAATAAAAAAATCCTGGTAAAGGAATTCCACCATAAAAATATTTCTACACAGAGGCTTCAGCATATATCGTAACTCTCCAATCCTGGGACACGTGGGCTTCGAGGGCAGCAGCACAAGCCTCGGGCCCAGCGCCTCTGCCGATCGAAGTCTCCCAGGTGGATGCCAGCTGGCCACCGCCCTCTGGGGCCCTGCAGAGCATTAGCTCCTTCCCAGGCCTCCTTCTTAAGTTGGAGCCCCGGGGAGGAAGAGAGCCCAAAGACCTTGGAGTGTGGGGGAAGAGGAAGACAGATGGCTTCTGGTCTTGGCTGCTGGCTGAGGGGGTGGGTGGCTATGGAGGTGTCCAGGATCCTCTGCTCCATGATTAGGGCAAATTGTTCCTCTAGGTGGTCATTTGTGGTAGGAAACACAGCCCAGAAATTAAACTAACCATATCCAGTCCCCAGAGAAGGGGAGACAGCAATGACACCTGACCAGGGTGCGGGAAGATGGTCTTCAGGTCGGGATGTCATAGCACAGACTCAAATATTTTAAAGGGGTTTGAGTTAGAGTCAGGGTTTGAGTTAGAGTCAGGGTTAGTTTAGGATTTGGATTAGGGTTCAGGTGTAGGACTAGGGTTAGGGATAGGTCTATTGTTTGAGTTAGGCTTATGGTTTGGTTACGCTTGGAGTTAGGTTTAGGGAGTAAGGTTAGGGTTACTGTTAGATTTACGTTTAGTGTTAGGGTTTGAGTTAGAGTCAGGGTTAGTTTAGGGTTGGATTTAGGGTTAAGATGTAGGACTAGGGTTAGGGTTAGGTCTATTGTTTGATTTAGGCTTAAGGTAATGTTAGGTTTGGACTTAGTTTTAGGGAGTAAGTTTAGGGCTACTGTTAGTTTTAGGTTTAGTGTTACGGTTGGAGTTAGCGCCAGGGTCAGGTTAGGGTTGGGGTTAAGGTTAAGGTGTACGACTAGGGTTAGGGTTAGGTCTATTGTTTAAGTTAGGCTTATGGTTAGGTCATATTTAGAGTGGGGGTTCTGGAGTAAGTTTAGGGCTACAGTTAGATTTAGGTTTAGCGTTAGGGTTTTAGTTAGAGTCAGGGTTAGTTTAGAGTTGGGTTTAGAGTTAAGGTGTAGGACTAGGAATAGGGTTAGGTCTATTGTTTAATTTAGGCTTAAGTTTAGGATAGGTTTGGACTTCGTTTTAGGGAGTCAGTTTAGGACTACTGTTAGTTTTAACTTTAGTGTTACCAGCTGAGTTAGCGTCAGGGTCAGGTTAGGGTTAGGGTTAAGGTTAAGGTGAAAGACTAGGGTTAGGGTTAGATCTACTGTTTAAATTAGGCGTATGGTTATGTTAGTTTTAGAGTTAGGCTTAGGGAGTAAGCTTAAGGATAATGTTAGATTTAGGTTTAGTGTTAGTATTTGAGTTAGAATCAGGCTTAGTTTAGGGTTGGGCTTAGGGTTAAGGTGTAGGACTAGGATTATGGTTAGGTTTACTGTTTGAGTTAGATTTATTTTTAGGTTATGTTTGGACCTAGGGTTAGAGAGTAAGTTTAGGGCTACTATTAGATTTAGGATTAGTGTTAGGGTTTGAGTTAGAGTCAGGGTTAGCTTAGGGTTGGGTTTCGGGTTAAGGTGTAGGACTAGGGTCAGAGTTAGGTCTATTGTTTGATTTAGGCTTAAGGTTAGGTTAGGTTTGAACTTAGTTTTAGGGAGTAAATTTCGGGCTACTGTTATTTTTAGGTTAATCCCAAGGTTGGAGTTAGCATCAGGGTCAGGTTAGGGTTGGGGTTAAGGTTAAGGTGTACGACTAGGGTTAGGGTTAGGTCTATTGTTGAAGTTAGGCTTATGGTTAGGTTAGATTCAGAGTGAAGGTTCGGGAGAAAGTTTAGGGCTACAGTAAGATTTAAGTTTGGTGTTAGGGTTTGAGATAGAGTCAGGGTTAGTCTAGGATTGGGTTTAGGGTTAAGGTGTAGGGTTAGGGTTAGAGTTCTAGGATAGTACTTGGGATAGGGTTAGGGTTTAAGTTTAGGGATAGAGTTAGGGTTAGGTTTAGTGTTAGGGTTTGAGTTAGAGTCAGGGTCAGTTTAGGGTGGGGTTTATGGTTAAGGTGTAGAACTAGGATTAGGGTTAGGTCTATTGTTTGATTTAGGCTTAAGGTCAGGTTAGGTTTGAACTTAGTTTTAGGGTTTAAGTATAGGGCTTCTGTTAGTTTTAGGTTTAGTGTCATAATTGAAATTAGCATCAGGGTCAGGTCAGGGTTGGGATTAAGGTTAAGGTATACGACTAGGGTTAGGGTTAGGTCTATTGTTTAAATTAGGCTTATGGTTAGGTTACATTTAGAGTGAGGGTTCGGAAGTAAGCTTAGGGCTAGAGTTAGATTTAGTTTTACTGTTAGGGTATGAGTTAGAGTCAGGATTAGATTAGAGTTGGCTTTAGGGTTTAAGGTGTAGGACTAGGGTTAGGGTAAGGTCTATTATTTGAATTAGGCTTAAGGTTAGGTTAGGTTTGAACTTCGTTATAGGGAGTAAGTTTAGGGCTACTGTTAGGTTTACTTTCACGGTTGGAGTTAGCGTCAGGGTCAGGTTAGGGTTGGGGTTAAGGTTAAGGTGTAGGACCAGGGTTAGGGTTAGGTCTGTTGTTGAAGTTAGGCTTATGGTTAGGTTAGATTTAGAGTGAGGGTTCAGGAGTAAGTTTAGGGCTACAGTTAGATAGGTGTAGTGTTAGGGTTTGAGTTAGAGTCAGGGTTAGTTTAGGGTTGGGTTTAGGGTTAAGGTGCAGGACTAGAGTTAGGGTTAGGTCTATTATTTGAGTTAGGCTGTAGGTTTGGTTAGGTTTGAACTTAGTTTTAGGGGGTCAGTTTAGGGCTACTGTTAGTTTTAGGTTTAGTGTCTCGGTTGGAGTTAGCGTCCGGGTCAGGTTAGTGTTGGGGTTAAGGGTAAGGTGTACGACTAGGGTTAGAATTAGGTCTATTGTTTAAGTTAGGCTTCTGGTTATTTTAGATTTAGAGTGATGGTTTGGGAGTAAATTTAGGGCTACAGATAGATTTAGGTTTAGTGTTAGGGTTTAGTTAGACTGAGGGTTAGTTTAGGGTTGGGTTTAGGGTTAAGGTGTAGGGCTAGGGTTAGGGTTAGGTCTATTGTTTGATTTAGGCTTCATGTTAGGTTAGGTTGGTGCTTGGTTTTAGGGAGTAAGTTTAGGGCTAGTGATAGTCTTAGGTTTAGTGTTACGGTTGGAGTTAGCGGCAGGTTCAGGTTAGGGTTGTGCTTAAGGTTATGGTGTAGGACTAGGGTTAGGGTTAGGTCTCTGGTTGAAGTTAGGCTTATGGTTACGTTAGATTTAGAGTGAGGGTTCGGGAGTAAGTTTAGTGCTACAGTTAGATTTAGGTTTAGTGTTAGGTTTTGAGTTAGAGTGAGGGTTAGTGTAGGGTTGGGTTTTGGGTTGAGGTGTAGGACTAGGGTTAGGGTTGGGTCTATTGTTTGATTTCGGCTTAAGCTTAGGTTAGGTTTGAACTTGGTTTTATGGAGTAAGTTTAGGGCTAGTGATAGTCTTAGGTTTAGTGTTCCGGTGTTACGGTTGGAGTTAGCGTTAGGGTCACGTTAGGGTTGAGGTTAAGGTTAAGGTGAAGGAGTAGGGTTAGGGTTAGGTCAATTGGTTAAGTTAGGCTTATCGTTAGGTTAGATTTAGAATGAGGGTTCGGGAGTAAGTTTAGGGATACAGTTAGATTTAGGTTTACTGTTAGGGTATGAGTTAGAGTCAGCATTAGATTAGGGTTGGCTTTAGGGTTAAGATGTAGGACTAGGGTTAGGGTAAAGTCTATTATTTGAATTAGGCTTCAGGTTAGGTTAGGTTTGAACTTAGTTTTAGGTAGTCAGTTTAGGGCTACTGTTAGTTTTAGGTTTACTGTCACGGTTGGAGTTAGCATCAGGGTCAGGTTAGAGTTGGGGGTTAAGGTTAAGGTGCATGACTAGGGTTAGGGTTAGGTCTCTGGTTGAAATTAGGCTTATGGTTAGGTTAGATTTAGAGTGAGGGTTTTGGAGTAAGTTTGGGACTACAGTTAGATTTAGGTTTAGTGTTAGGGTTTGAGTTAGAGTGAGGCTTAGTTTAGGGTAGGGTTTTGGATTAAGGTGTTGGAGTAGGGTTAGGGTTGGGTCTACTGTTTGATTTATGCTTAAGTGTAGGTTAGGTTTGGATTTGGTTTTACGGATTAAGTTTAGGGCTAATGATAGTTTTCGGTTTAGTGTTACGGTTGAAGTTAGTGTTAGGGTCAGGTTAGGGTTGAGGTTAAGGTTAAGGTGTACGACTACGGTTAGGGTTAGGTCTTTTGGTGAAGGTAGTTAGATTTAGAATGAGGGTTCGGGAGTAAGTTTAGGTCTACAGTTAGATTTAAGTTTGGTGTTAGGGTTTGAGATAGAGTCAGAGTTAGTTTAAGATTGGGTTTAGGGTTAAGGTGAAGGGGTAGGGTTAGGGTTAGTTCTATTGTTGAAGTTAGGCTTATGGTTAGGTTAGATTTAGAGTGAGGGTTCAGGAGTAAGTTTAGGGCTACAGTTAGATTTAGGTTTAGTGTTAGGGTTTGAGTTAGAGTCAGGATTAGTGTAGGGTTGGGTTTAGGGTTAAGGTGTACAGCTAGGGTTAGGGTTAGGTGTACTGTTTGATTTAGGCTTCAGGTTAGGTTAGGTTTGTGCTTGGTTTTAGGGAGTAAGTTTAGGGCTAAGGATAGTTTTAGGTTTAGTGTTATGGTTGGAGTTAGCGTTAGGGTTAGGTTAGGGTTGAGGTGTAGGTTAAGGTGAAGGAGTAGGGTTAGGGTTAGGTCTATTGTTGCAGTTAGGCTTATAGTTGGGTTAGGTTTAGAGTGAGGGTTCAGGTTTAAGTTTAGGGCTACGGTTAGATTTAGGTTTAGTGTCATGGTTTGAGTTAGAGTGAGTGTTAGTTTAGGGTTGGGTTCAGGGTTAAGGTGCAGGACTATGGTTAGGTTTAAGTCTATTGTTTGAATTAGGCTTCAGGTTAGGTTAGGTTTTAACTTTGTTTTAGAGAATAAGTTTAGGGGTAGTGATAGTTTTGGGTTTAGTGTTATGGTTGGAGTTAGCGTCAGGGTCAGGTTAGTGTTGGGGTTAAGGTTAAGGTGTACGACTAGGGTTTGGCTTAGGTCTATTGTTTACGTTAGATTAGCTTAGATGTAGAGTGAGGGTTCTGGTGTAAGTTTAGAGCTACAGTTAGATTTAGGTTTAGTGTTAGGGTTTGAGTTAGAGTCAGGGTTAGTTCAGGGTTTGGTTTAGGGTTGAGGTGCAGGACTAGGGTAAGGGTTAGGTCTATTGTTTGATTTAGGCTGTAGGTTTGGTTAGCTTTGAACTTAGTTTTAGGGGGTTAGTTTAGGGCTACTGTTAGTTTTAGGTTTAGTGTCTCAGTTGGAGTTAGCGTCATGGTCAGGATAGGGTTGGGGTTAAGGTTATGGTATACGACTAGGGTTAGGGTTAGGTCTATTGTTTGATTTAGGCTGTAGGTTTGGTTAGCTTTGAACTTAGTTTAGGGGGTCAGTTTAGGGCTACTGTTAGTTTTAGGTTTAGTGTCTCAGTTGGAGTTAGCGTCATGGTCAGGATAGGGTTGGGGTTAAGGTTATGGTATACGACTAGGGTTAGGGTTAGGTCTACTGTATGATTTAGGCTTCAGGTTAGGTTAGGTTTGTGCTTGGTTTTAGTGAGTAAGTTTAGGGCTAGGGATAGTTTTAGGTTTAGTGTTACGGTTGGAGTTAGCGTTAGGGTTAGGTTAGTGTTGGGGTTAAGGTTAAGGTGTACGACTAGGGTTAGGGTTTGGTCTCTGGTTGAAGTTAGGCTTCTGGTTAGGTTAGATTTAGACAGGGTTCCGGAGTAAGTTTAGGGCTACAGTTTGATTTAGGTTTAGTGTTAGGTTTTGAGTTAGAGTGAGGATTAGTTTCGGGTTGGGTTTAAGTTTATGGTGTAGGACTAGGGTTAGGGTTAGGTCTATTGTTGAAGTTAGGCTAATGGTTAGCTTAGATGTAGAGTGAGGGTTCCGGAGTAAGTTTAGGGCTACAGTTAGATTTAGGTTTAGTGTTAGGGTTTGTGTTAGAGTGAGGGTTAGTTTAGGATTGGGTTTAGGGTTAATGTGTAGGGCTAGGGTTAGGGTTAGGTCTACTGTTTGATTTAAGCTTCAGGTTAGGTTAGATTTTTGCTTGGTTTTAGGGAGTAAGTTTAGGCGTAGTGATAGTTTTAGGTTTAGTGTTACGGGTGGAGTTAGCGGAAGGATCAGGTTAGGGTTGGGGTTAAGGTTAAGGTGTATGACTAGGGTTAGGGTTAGGTCTATTGTTGAAGTTAGGCTTATGGTTAGTTTAGATTTAGAGTGAGGGTTCGGGAGTAAGTTTAGGGCTACTGTTAGATTTAGGTTTAGTGTTAGGGTTTGAGTTAGAGTGAGGGTTATTTTAGGGTTGCGTTTAGGGTTAAGGTGTAGGACTAGGGTTAGGGTTAGGTCTACTGTTTGATTTAGGCTTAAGCTTAGGTTAGGTTTGGACTTGGTTTTACAGAGTAAGTTTAGGGCTAGTGATAGTTTTAGGTTTAGTGTTACGGTTGGAGTTAGCATTAGGGGCAGGTTAGGGTTGAAATTAAGGTTAAGGTATACGACTAGTGTTAGGGTTAGGTCTATTGTTTGATTTAGGCTGTAGGTTTGGTTAGCTTTGAACTCAGTTTTCAGGGGTAAGTTTAGGGCTACTGTTTTAGGTTTAGTGTTACGCTCACAATTAGCGTCAGGGTAGGGTTAGGGTTCTGTTTAATGTTATGGTGTACTACTGGGGTTAGGGTTAGCTCTACTGTTTGATTTAGGGTTCAGGTTAGGTAGGTTTGAACTTAGTTTTAGGGAGTAAGTTTAGCGATACTGTTAGTTTTAGGTTTAGTGTTACAGTTGGAGTTAGCGTCAGGGTCAGGTTAGAGTTGGGGTTAAGGTTAAGGTGTATGACTAGGGTTACGTTTAGTTCTGTTGTTTAAGTAAGGCTTATAGTTTGGTTAGATTTAGAGTGAAGCTTCGGGAGTAAGATTAGGGCTACACTTAGATTTAGGTTTTGTGTTAGGTTTTGAGTTAGAGTCAGGGTTAGTTTAGGGTTTGGTTTAGGGTTAAGGTGTAGGACTAGGGTTAGAGTTAGGTCTATTGTTTGATTTAGGCTTAAGGTTAGGTTAGGTTTGGACTTTGTTTTAGGGAGTAATTTTACGGCTACTGTTGGTTTTATGTTTAGCGTTATGGTTGGAGTTAGTGTCAAGTTTAGGTGAGGGTTGGTGTTAAGGTTTAGTTGTTCGACTAGGGTGTGGGTTAGGTCTATTGTTTGATTTAGGCTTCAGGTTAGGTTAGGTTTGAACTTAGTTTTAGGGAGTAAGTTTAGGGCTACTGTTAGTTTTAGGTTTAGTGTTATGGTTGGAGTTAGCGTCAGGATCAGGTTAGGGTTGGGATTAAGTTTAAAGTTTACGACAAGGGTTAGGGTTAGCTCTATTGCTTAAGTTAGGGTTATGGTTAGGTTAGATTTAGAGTGAGGGTTCGGGAGTAAGTTTAGGGCTACAGTTAGATTTAGGTGTAGTGTTTAATTTTGAGGTAGAGTCAGGGTTAGTTTAGGGTTGGGTTTAGAGTTAAGGTGTAGGACTACGGTTCTGGTTAGCTCTTCTGTTTGTTTTAGGCTTCAGGTCAGGTTAGGTTTGAAATTCATTTTAGGGAGTAAGTTTATGACTACAGTTAGTTTTAGGTTTAGTGTTACGGTGGGAATTAGCGTGAGGGTCAGGTTAGGGCTGGGATTAAGGTTAAGGTGTACGACTAGTGTTACGGTTAGGTCTATTGTTGAAGATAGGCTTGTGGTTAGGTTCGATTTAGAGTGAAAATTCGGCAGTACATTTAGGGCTATAGTTAGATTTAGGTTTAGTGTTAGGGTTTGAGTTAGAGTCAGGGTTAGTTTAGGGTTGGGTTTAGGGTTAAGGTATAGGACTAGGGTTAGGGTTAGGTCTACTATTTGATTTAGGCTTCAGGTTAGGTTAGGTTTGAACTTAGTTTTGGGAAGTAAGTTTAGGGCTACTGTTAGTTTAATTTTAGTGTTAAGGTTGGAGTTAGCCTCTTGGTCAGGTTAGGATCGAAGTAAAGGTTAAGGTATAAGACTAGGGTTAGGGTTAGGTCTATTGTTTGATTTAGGCTTCAGGTTAGGTTAGGTTTGAACTTAGTTTTAGGGAGTAAGTTTAAGGCTACTGTTAGTTTAATTTTAGTGTTAAGGTTGGAGTTAGCCTCTTGGTCAGGTTAGGATCGAAGTAAAGGTTAAGGTATAAGACTAGGGTTAGGGTTAGAGTTTAAGGATAGTGTTAGGGTTAGAGTTTAAGGATAGTGTTAGGGTTAGAGTTTAAGGATAGTGTTAGGGTTAGAGTTTAAGGATAGTGTTAGGGTTAGAGTTTAAGGATAGTGCTAGGTTTAGTGTTACAGTTGGAGTTAGCATCAGGGTCAAGTTAGTGTTGGGGTTAAGGTTATGGTGTATGTTTAGGGTTAGTGTTAGGTCTCTTGTTTAAGTTAGCCTTATGGTTATGTTAGATTTAGAGTTAGGGTTCGGGAGTAAGTTTAGGGCTACAGTTAGATTTAGGTTTAGTGTTAGAGTTTTAGTAAAGTCAGGGTTAGTTTAGGGTTGGGTTTAGGGTTAAGGTGTAGGACTAGGGTTAGGGTTAGGTCTATTGTGTGATTTAGGCTTCAAGTTAGGTTAGGTTTTAACTTAGTTTTAGGGAGTACGTTTAGGGCTACTGTTAGATTTAGGTTTAGTGTTACAGTTGGGGTTAGTGTCAGGGTCCGCTTAGGGTTGGGGTTAAGGTTAAGGTGTATGACTGGGGTTACAGTTAGTTTTATTGTTGAAGTAATGCTTATGGTTAGGTTAGATTTAGAGTGAGGGTTCGGGAGTAAGTTTAGGGCTACAGTTAGATTTAGGTTTAGTGTTACAGTTGGAGTTAGCATCAGGGTCAGATTAGTGTTGGGGTTAAGGTTATGGTGTACAACTACGGTTAGGGTTTGGTCTCTTGTTTAAGTTAGGCTTATGGTTAGGTTCGATTTAGTGAGGGTTTGGGAATAATTTTAGGGCTACAGTTAGATTTAGGTTGAGTGTTAGTGTTTGAGTTAGAGTCAGGGTTAGTTTAGGGTTGGGTTTAGGGTTAAGGTGTAGGACTAGGGTTCGGTTTAGGTCTATTTTTTGATTTAGGCTTCAAGTTAGGTTAGGTTTGAACTTAGTTTTAGGGAGTACGTTCAGGGCTACTCTTAGTTTATATTTTAGTGTTATGGTTGGAGTTAGCATCAGGGTCAGGTTAGGGTTGGGGTTAAGTTTAAGGTGTACGACTAGGGTTATGGTTAGGTCTGTTGTTGAAGTTAGTCTTATGGTTAGGTTATTTTTAGAGTGAGGTTTCGGGAGTAAGCTTAGGGCTACAGTTAGATTTAGGTGTAGTGTTACATTTTGAGTTAGAGTCAGGGTTAGTTTAGGGTTGGGTTTAGAGTTAAGGTGTAGGACTAGGGTTAGGGTTAGGTTTATTTTTTAATTTAGGCTTTAGGTTAGGTTAGGCTTAGACTTCGTTTTAGGGAGTAAGTTTAGGGCTACTGTTGGTTTTAGGTTTAGTGTTACGATTGCAGTTAGTGTCAGGGTCAGGTTAGGGTTGGGGTTAAGGTTAAGGTGTTCGACTGGGGTTACGGTTAGGTCTGTTGTTGAAGTTAGGTTTATGGTTAGGTTATATTTAGAGTGAGGGTTCGGGAGTAAGTTTAGGGTTACAGTTAGATTTAGGTTCAGTGTTAGGGTTTGAGTTAGAGTCAGAGTTAGTTTATGGTTGTGTTTAGGGTTAAGGTGTTGGAATAGGGTTAGGGTTAGGTCTATTGTTTGATTTAGGCTTCACGTTTGGTTAGGTTTGAACTTAGTTTTAGGTAGTAAGTTTAGGGTTACTGTTAGTTTTAGGTTTAGTGTTTCAGTTGGAGTTAGCATCAGGGTCCGGCTAGGGTTGGGGTTAAGTTTAAGGTGTATGACTAAGGTTTGGGTTAGGTCTATTGTTCAAGTTAGGCTTATGGTTAGGTTAGATTTAGAGTGAGGTTTAGGGAGTTAGTTTAGGGCTACTATTAGATTTAGGTTTAGTGTTAGGGTTTTAGTTAGAGTCAGGGTTTGTTAAGTGTTGGGTTTAGTGTTAAGGTGTAAGACTTAGGTTAGTGTTAGGTCCATTGTTTGATTTAGGCTCAAGGTTAGGGTAGGTTAGGACTTCGTTTTAGGGAGTAAGTTTAGGGCTACTGGTAGTTTTATGTTTAGTGTTACTGTTTGAGTTAAGTTCAGGTTAGGGTTGTGATTAGGGTCAAGGTAAAAGACTAGTGTTAGGTTTAGGTCTACTGTTTAAATTAGGTGTATGGTAGGTTAGTTTTAGAGTTAGAGTTAGGGAGTAAGCTTAAGGATAATGTTAGATTTAGGTTTACTGTTCGGGTTTGAGTTAGAGTCAGGCTTAGTTTAGGGTTGGGCTTAGGGTTAAGGTGTAGGACTAGGGTTAGGGTTAGGTTTACTGTTTGAGTTAGGCTTATCGTTAAGTTATGTTTGGACCTAGGGTTAGAGAGAATATTTAGGGCTACTGTTAGATTTAGGTTTAGTATTAGTGTTTGAGTTAGAGTCAGGATTATCTTAGGGTTTCTATTAGGGTTCAGGTGTAGCACTAGGTTTAGGGCTAGGTTTATTGTTTGAGTTCGGCTTATGGTTTGGTTCCATTAGGAGTAGGTTTAGGGAGTACGTTTAGGGCTACTGTTAGATTTAGGTTTAGTGTTAGGGTTTGAATTAGAGTCAGGGTTAGTTTAGGGTTGGGTTTAGGGTTAAGGTGTAGGACTAGGGTTAGGGTTAGGTCTATTTGATTTAGGCTTAAGGTTAGGTTAGGTTTGAACTTAGTTTTAGGGAGTAAGTTTAGGGCTACTGTTAGTTTTAGGTTTAGTGTTATGGTTGGAGTTAGCCTCAGGGTCCGCTTAAGGTTGGGGTTAAGGTTAAGGTGTACGACTAGGGTTAGAGTTAGGTCTATTGTTTAAGTTAGGCTTATGGTTAGGTTAGATTTAGAATGAGGTTTAGGGAGTAATTTTAGCACTAATGTTAGATTTAGGTTTAGTGTTACGGTTTTAGTTAGAGTCCGGGTTAGTTTAGGGTTGGGTTTAGGGTTAAGGTGTAGGACTAAGGTTAGGGTTAGGTCTATTTTTTGATTTAGGCTTCTGGTTAGGTTAGGTTTGAACTTCGTTTTAGGGAGTAAGTTTAGGGCTACTGGTAGTTTTAGGTTTAGTGTTAACTGTTTGAGTTCATGTTAGGATCAGGTTAGGGTTGTGGTTAAGGTCAACGTGAAAGACAAGTGTTAGTGTTAGTTCTACTGTTTAAATTAGGCATATGGTAGGTTAGGTTTAGAGTTAGGATTAGGGAGTAAGCTTAAGGATAATGTTAGATTTTGGTTTACAGTTAGGGTTTGAGTTATAGTCAGGCTTAGTTTAGGGTTGGGCTTAGGTTAAGGTGTAGGACTAGGGTTAGGGTTAGGTTTACTCTTTGAGTTAGGCTTATCGTTAGGTTATGATTGGAACTAGGGTTAGAGTGTAAGTTTAGGACTACTATTGGATCTAGGTTTAGTGTTAGGGTTTGAGTTAGAGTCAGGGTTAGCTTAGGATTTGAATTAGGGTTCAGGTATAGCACTAGGGTTAGGGTTAGGGTTAGATCTATTGTTTGAGTTAGGCTTATGGTTTGGTTATGTTTGCAATTAGGTTTAGGGAGTAAGGTTATGGTTACTGTTAGATTTAAGTTTAGTGTTAGGGTTAGGGTTATGATTAAGGGATAGTGTTTGGGTTAGGTTTAGAGTTTAAGGATAGTGCTAGGGTTTGGGATAGGGTTTGAGTTTAGGGATAGTGTTAGGTTTGGACCTAGTTTTAGGGAGTAAGTTTAGGGCTACTGTTAGTTTTAGGTTTAATGTTACGGTTGGAGTTAGCGTCAGGGTCAGATTAGGGCTGGGGTTAAAGTTAAGTTGTGGGCTAGGTTTAGGGTTAGGTCTATTGTTTAAGTTCCAGGGTCAGATTAGGGTTGGGGTTAAAGTTAAGGTGTGGGACTAGGTTTAGGGTTAGGTCTATTGTTTAAGTTTGGCTTATGGTTAGGTTAGATTTAGAATTAGGGTTAGGGAGTAAGTTTGAGTTAGAATCAGGGTTAGTTTAGGATTTTGATTCGATTTCAGGAAATGGTTTGAGCTTCTAAGCCATTTGGAATGGGTGACATGGCCCCCATTGGCTGGGTGGCATGGCCATTCGGGTTTGAATTCTGCTTGTTCCCATCCTCTCCCACACTGCCTCAGCCAATTTAGTCCCTCCCCCCAGGAACTACCGTCCCCAGTGCTCTACTCTCTTGTGCCTTTGTGGTCTGCATTCCTATTTCCCCCATGTCCCTGGCTCCACAAAGCTGCACCAACTCTGTCTTCCCATGTTCCAAAAGGAACTCTCTCCCTTCTCCCTGTGCAAACATTGTCTCCCTTTAGGTGGCCCTTAGGAGACAAGAAGGCTGAAATCTGAATTTGCTAGGACTGATAGAGTAATGTAATTACAGTCTAAGGACCCTTCCCCTAAGAAATGTAATGGCCTCTTTGAATTGCAGTTACAAATTTGATTCCATGGTTTGGGGGTTTTTGAAGCTTAGACACTATCTCAAGCACTCTCTTAACAGGCAGCAAATCGAGTTGCTCTGGCTGAGTGTCCCTCGCCCTTTCAGTTGACTTATTAATCCCTATATGGTTTTTTGGGGATGATGGTTGTAAACAGTAACATAAACCATAACCATTACCTTCTTTATTCTAAAAGGAAATGGGCCCAGTTGAGGGAAGTGATGTGTCAAAGTTCTCAGGGCTGGACGGTGGCAAAGCTAGGACTTGTCCCCAGGCCCCCTGTGCTAGCCTCGTGCTCCTATCCCCAGCCTCAGGATAGCTGCATCCCTCTGCTGTCAGAACTCAACCCTGTGGCTGGCTCCTGCAAGCACGGCCATCCCCAGCTTGTCATCCTGGCACCCCCTCCCTTCCCTTGTGCCTTTCATCCCCAGAGGTGGGCAGGGTGGCTGGGATCTTTGCCCTGCTTCGTGCTGTTAGTCACCTCTTTCCCAATGCTGTTGATTTTTTCCCTGTCAGTCTTTGCAACCCAATTACTGTTGAGAAGAAATGCAACAAGGCAGACTCACTGCAGTTTTACTCATTGCGCATTTTCATCTTTAATTAAATAAATCAAGTAAGCCATCAGGGATGGGTTCACATTGTATTCGGCAAAGCAGACTGCCTGCCAGCGCTGCCAGCTCTTTGAAGGGCAGCCCCTGCGTCTCCAGGAAACAGCAGATTATCTGTGGCCACAGCAAGGACATCTGGGATGACTACGGCAGCTAGGGGGCTGGGAGAAATGTGAGACGGTGCCAGAGGCTGGGCAGAATGAGCCACACGCTGTGCTGCACACGCGTGGATACATACGTACATGCCATGGCCACATATGCCGCAAGGGGTAGCCTGTACGTGTGGCCATGCAACATGACACAGGGCTGAGGGCTTGGCAAAAGATGGTCTGTAGGATCGAGGATGGAGCAGGGAGCAGGCAATATGCCTCAGTACACTAAGGAGCTGGAGACCTCGGGGGAGCCCCGGCCAAGCCCAGTGTTAGGGGAAGTGGGCCGGTTGGGTTGTCTTAGTCCCCAGTAAAGTGCCTGGGAGGACACAAGCTCCACCACCAGGATGGCGCCGTCTGCATCCTGGGGGAGGATGAATTCGTCCCCACAGTCATCGGGTGCAGGACGACACAAGATCAAAGGATCTTGAAGCACTTAAGACGTTTGAAGTTGCCAGTTCTGCTTCATGCTTTTGAGGTAAAGGACGGCTTCCACTATTTCTGCAACTGGGCAGCTGACAGGTGATGCGGCTGACCTCAGCGAACCCTGGTCTTCTCCCCATCCTGGTTGGGCCACCCATGTCCTAAGAATCTTCACTAGCAAAACCAGCTCGAGGCCCCTGGATTTGAGCAGATGTTCCTTCTTCCAGTTTGTCCAGATCAAGAGACCTGCTTGGCCTCTGTAGGTACCTGCTGCTCCGACTCCTCCCCGCCCTGTCTCCCCTGAGCTCTCCCAGCCCCTGGAACCATCCGTTTGGGACTTGCCTTCACCTTCGGCCTTTAGGAATGAGGATGGGAGACTCAGCCATCCAGCCTTCTCTCCTGGCTTTCAAAGCGCCGGGCTTAGCAAGGGCGAGCCCCAGCATGGGAGTCACTCAGGGCCAGAAGATACCTTTAAGGCCAGGATCAGACCCTTTAATGCTTCTATCTCCTCCGTCCCATGCAGGCCAGTTCACCCTCCGGGACGGGATTCCATGACCTCCTGCTGGAGGGGCTGCATCATCCGCCACTGCGATGGCACCCTCTGTTCTTCGGGGTTCGGTCAGCAGCAGTCCCTACACTAGCCTCTGGCAGCAGGTCCCAGGCCGAGGGTGCTGGCAGCCAGGGAGTAACCTCTTCATTCAATGTTTCTGTCCTGTTCTGTTCTTTTCACGCGTGTGCATCACAGAGAGGACAAGTTAGATTTGCTGTGTCCCTCAGCCTTCGTAGGTCAACTAGTGATCACCTGCGGGGGGGATGCTATACAGTTGCACGTTTGGGCTTCTTTTTCCCTCTCTGCAGGGACTCACAACCTGCCCCCCACTGACTACTCCTGCAGGGACTCAGGACCTACCCTCTACTGACTACTCCCAAGGACCCCCATTGCCCTCCTCCAACCCACAGTAAACCCATAGTTGACTAACGAGGTCCAGAGGGGAAGCCAGGAATGGGTAGCAGGGGCGACAGTCTGCGGGTGTTGGACACTACCCTGGCTTACCGAGGCCTGGAATGTTCTAAATTGTTTGTATAGGCTGTGCTAAAGAAGGCTCATCAAGAAGGAAAACAAGTAAACACACTGCTGAATGGGCCTCTGTGCTGGGGAAGTGGGCCGATGGAGAGCCTCAACCACTCCCTGCGTCTCCATGCAGGGGAGCCCTGTGGAGGGGAGCAGCTGGAACAGAGGAAAGGCCAGGGCTGGCCTCACTGGGAAGGGAGGCACTGCCCCACCCCAGACCACCTTCTCCATCCTGGCTCCACACCGAAAACCCCAATTGCATGACTCTGACCACATCCATGGGGTGTAAAGCCAGCAGCTACCCCAACCCTGTTCTTCTCAAATCCTGGGGGGATCCCAGGGGTAACACCACCCCACTTGAATAGTTCCCATCTCAGACATGGGCAAAGGCAATACAGCAGAAAGGACCCTAACGTTACATCTTCAAGTCTTCAAATCATTGCCCTTGACCCGTTGCCTTACTCCCCACATAACCCCTGCTTCCAAATCATCTTAAAAGGTAATTAAAGGCTCCTCTTCCGGTGCGTGATACAGACAAACTCTGTGAGAGAAACCGAGGACTCTCCTTAAACAATGTCCTGGGGCCATCGGGGTGCTGGTTTCTGCTCTCTGGTATGCTGGATCATCCGCAGGTGTCCCGTGTGTAAGGCGCACGTGAGCAGTTATTATTATTATTGTCTTTCTTGATTTGGGTACAGCTTTGAGTCCCTGCAAATAAAATGGTATTTTCTGTCTCTTCTTTTCACAAAATAAATAAATTACATCATTGTGCAGCGTGCACATTGTCAATGTCCTGAGAAGTCCCAAAACTCCACTCTTGGTACCATCCTCAGAGAGATGGAGGCCTTGGCCCCAGAGGCATACGAAGGAGGAGAAGTCTGTTGTCTGCACTAGGAGGGCCCCTAGGAAGAGCCCCCCCACATCCTGAGGTGGGGAACAGAGAAGGATCAGGGCAGGGGCTGGGTAGGTCCGCCAGCACTTCTGGACCTGCCAGAAACATTCTGGTCCCACTCTGTGCCACCATGAGGTTTTCAGATCTGACACCCCTTTGCATCCCAAACTAGAGCCAGATCCCTGCGCAACTTAGCCTTGCACTGTAAGCCCTGGAGCGGACCGAAGTGCCTGGTGAGAGACCTGGCGGCTCCTGCACGCTGGTTATGACAAATCCCACAAGACAGCTACCGTCATCGCCTTTCCAAACAGCGACTTCCTGCAGGACTCAGATGTGGCACTTCTCTGGTGTTGAAATTAACCCAAAACTCAGCCCTCTGGGTTTGACAACGGGACATATCTGACACAGAGGTTGTCCAGGAAATCAGAAGTAGAGCTGGGAGCCCTCAGTGAACTGCCGCACCTCCCTGTGAGCTCCTGGGCAGTACTGAGTTCTGCTCCTGGGTGTGGGGTGAGAGTAGGGGCAAGCACTGCTTGGTCAGAAGGCCCCTCGCACCCCAGAAACACGTCAAGGCTTGGAAGGGATTTTGAAATCTAGCCTCTTCTCAGGGAGAGGGTGAGGGCTGCTAATTTGTGCTGCTTCTGGTAGTTTCTGAGAGTCATTCTACATGGGGTTAAACAGAAAAGACAGTGGGGTGCTGTGGGCTGCCACATGGCCAAGTAGGCTTCAGATCCTTCTGGAAGAAGGCTCCTCCTTCTGTCCTGTCCCTGCGCCAGGAGCCAAGTGCCCCCTGCTGGTTTCTCAGTCTCCCTCAGGCCCTCAAAACCAGTCAGCTTCCCAGAGGCACTCCAGCAGAAACAAAACCCCAAACAACCACAACACAAGGACACTAAGCCATAAATAACTTAAAGCCCCAAATAAAGCACCCAGCCCATCCTGAGTTGAGCAATACTCTTCCCAGAGCCTAAAGGGGGAATTTGAGACTCTAGTTGTAACCATGGCAACTGGTTGGCTGACCTCTGTCCTGGAGGGAGAAGGCAGGCTTCTCAGGGGAGGGGTGGACCGATGTGACTTCTCCCCCAGGAGCACTGCACTCTCTTCTTGGCCCTGCCCCAGAGGACCGGAGCCCAGCAGCTGCCTTTTGCCTCTGGGACCAAAGCCGTTTCTGCCAGGCAGACCCCAGGTGGCTTTCACATAGAGAGCCAGTGAGCTGGATGAAAATTCAAGGCCGCAGTCTCATGGGGGTAACACCCCACTTCAAAACATCCTGCGACCAGCCATCAGGCAGTGGATGTGCCAGGAAGGGAGCCACGAGAATCCAAATGCAGGGGCTGCAGACCCAGGCAGCTCTGAATCCACTGTTCAGCCCCAAACCCATCAAGGAACTGAGCACGGTCCTTGACCCTTTTTCTTACTCCCCACAGACCCTCTGCTTCCAAATAATCCCAAAATGTAATTAAAGGCTCCTCTGTAGGTGGGTGATCCAGATAAACCCTGCAGGAATAAAGCAACGGGAAGTTCATAGATATTTGTGAGGGTGTGTGTGTGTGTGTGCGGTGTGTGCAAGTGTGTCTTTATATGTGTGTGTGTGCTACAGCTCTACCCAGGGCTGACATTCACTAGTGACCAGCATAGCTATCCCATTTGTTGAAATACTGACTCATTCTGTACTGTCATCTGCAGAACCTCAAATGTCACTCCGACACCCTGGATTGTCTGGGCCTTTTTCCAAGGATCAACCCAGGATCCAGCCTTGGGAATGCAGGAACTAAAAGACTCACACTGAGTAAGGAAAGCAGGAGGTCCCACTGACGGTCAGTGTCTAAGTCCCTTCTGGTCTTTAAACATGTGGCCTCCCACAGGCTCTCCGAGCATTAATGTGTGTTTCATGTATGTTTCTGTGTGTGTGAGAGAGAGACAGGGAGAGGTTTATCAATAGACCCGAGCCTGCCTGGGCCCTCTCAGGAGCCCCAGGCTCTCAGAGGTCTGGTTGCGACACCCCTCAAGGGGTCGGGGCACCGCCCTGTTCTCAGGGAGAAACCCCGGCTGCAGCGGCGGGGAAGCTAGCTGGCTGGGGGCGCCTACTGCTACAGCGAGGGGTGCCTGCTCCGGGCACAGCTTCCACGGCCCTCTGCCAGGGCCGCCTCCCACCGCTGGCCTGGGTGTGAGAAAGGCAGGGCAGGCCTTTCACGAGGAGGGGCAGGCGGGACTCCAGGCACCCTACGTGACCCAGAAGGTGCCCCGTTCCTCCAGCAAGCTGACCGAGCGGTTGGTGAGGGCGGCGGCATCCCGTGCCAATTTGTAGCCGAAGAGCTGCATGGCGGGACCACAGGCGGCCTGCACCACCTGCGCCAGCTTGAAGGGCATGCTGAAGCGCCACTTCTCGAACTGCTCCGAGGAGTTCTTCTGTGTGGAGTAGATGCCGCTGCCGTCGCGCACCGCCTGTGTATTCTTCTGGATCCAGTCCTCCACCTGCGGGGTCAGGGGGATGCCGGCGAAGCGGTACATCTCGCGCGCCTTCTGCAGCGGCCTGCGCGCCACGTCCTCATAGCGCACCAGCATGTAGCGGCCCCGCAGCCAGGAGGGCTGGCGCAGGCCCAGCTCGGCCGACAGGCGGATGCTCTCGCAGTTGCCCCGCAGCCGCTGCACCTCCTCCTCTCTGAGCCGGGCCTGCCCCTCAGCCAGCCACCTCCTAAAAAAAACTCGTACTTGCCTGCGAAGGCCACCATGCGGGAGGCCAGCACGGCCCGGGGATCGCGCACCAGCTGGATGACGCGCAGGTCCAGCCGCGGGTCCTCTGCCAGCGGCTGCAGGAACTCCAGCTGCCGGATGCGGACGGCCTTGAGAGCCATGTGCTCCTTGCGGCGACAGGCCTCGGCCGCCAGGGTCACGTTGAGGGGGCCGCAGCGGCGGGGTTTGGGGCGGGGACTCTCGGAGACCTTCTTGACGAAAGGCGTGCAGACAGGGTCCGCTGGAGCCGCGGCGGAACATGAACTGGGTCAGGTGGTCCTCCGGCAGCGGGCTGATGAAGTGCTCCAGGACGTACAGATCACACAGGAAGAGCTGCTTGAGCACGTCGCGGTAGACCAGGGCTGAGCCCGCGGCGTTGGCGCCTCCCGGCTGGAAGGACACGGTGCGCTCGATGTGCCACAGCGGCTCGAAGAGGTAGAAGATGTTGCCCTGCTGGTTGAAGAACTCACCCACGAAGGAAGAGCCAGTGCGGGTGGTAGCCATGAGGAGCACGTGGCGCCGAGGTCCGGAGGAGGCAGGTCCGGGCGGCTCCCTTTCCTCCTCCTCCCTCTCCCACTCCTCTCCTGTGGACTCCGCCCCTGGCTCCACACCCAGCTGCAGGCTGAGATTCCGCAGGCGGCTCTGTAGTTGGGAGAACGCTGAATCCAGCTCGCTGAGGGACAGGAGGGATGCGTTCTCGGCCAGGACCAGGGCCGGATCCGTGCCGTTTGCATCTGTCAGAGATTGGGGGATCTGCTTCAACTTGTCGGAGACCCTGTTGGGGACAAGGGGAAACCAGGGTTAGTGACTGTCTGAGTCCCTGTCCCTTGTGCCTAAGCAGTTCCCGGATCTGATCACTCAAAGCCTGTACCAGTTGAGTTTTTCCAGAAGCAGACTTTGAGGCAAGGATTTGAGTGTAAGTAGTTCATTTGGGACATGACCAAAGGAGGGAAGTGAGGCAGGGAGAAAAGGTCCGTGAAGGGGACAAGCAGCAGATGATGTAATGGTTATTGCTGGACTCCTATGTAGTCAACTGCAGTTCAAGTCCTGAACCCAGCCCGCTTAAAACGCATGCTAGGGGCTAGGTGCTAGGTACGTGTGCGTGCACGCCCAAAATCCTGAGAGGAGAATTGTGGCATGGGCATCCCCCCAGGGAGGTCATTTCTTGGTTTGAGTACCAGACCCGGTGGCTTAAACTCACGCCGGGCACATGTGCGTGCGTGCCCAAGATCCCAAGAAGAGAATGGAGAAGGGATTGCAGCATGGCCATCCCTCCTGGGGGGTGATTTCTCGCTTTCTGTCTCTCTGTCTCTCTCTGTCTTTCTGGCGAGCTCACACGCCCTATAGCAAAAACTTCTCCAAAAAAAAAAGAAAAAAGAAGTCCATGAAGAATGTGCTGTCATGGAGTGGGCTGCCCCTGTGAGCACGTGAAGCTCAGCCAACTGGGGACCTCTGAGAGCTGTTATTTCCTTGTACTTCTGGCTTGCCAGTGCTCAGGCAGGGAGAAAGCTCTCAGGTGCAGCATTGCAGGCCTTGCAGCAGGACCCAGTAGGCAGGAATTACAACAGTCTATGCCGAGGGATCCAGTGGAGCGAGTGCCTGCTGCATAGCCAATCCCTCACCCACTCATGTGGCTGATGCTTTCTTCTAGGGCTGTGCCCTGGGAGAAAAACAGACCTCAGAAACCTTTGTCTAGCAGGCCCACTGGACGCAGCAGTACACTTCCAACTCAAGGGAGAAGAAAGGTATTTCTCTTTTTTTTTGGGGGGGGGATTTTTGCTATAGGGCACGTGCACTCGCCAGAAAGAGAGAGACAGAGAGACAGAAAGCGAGAAATCATCCCCCAGGGGGGATGGCCACGCCACAATCCCTTCTCCTCCCTTCTCCTCCCAGGATCTTGGGTACACACACACATGTGCCTGATGTGAGTTTAAGCCACCGGGTCTGGGACTTGAACTGTGGTCGACTACATGAGAGTCCAGTGACATAGCCATTATGTCAACTGCTGGTCCCGAGGAAAAGTATTTCTAGAATAGCCTTTTGAGAGACAGTCTCCTGGACTCGAGTAGTCCCCAGCCTGGGCTTCTGCACATGGCACCTCTGAC
>NW_006207862.1:2186717-2187908 GCF_000334495.1 Tupaia belangeri chinensis
CCCACAGCGGCTCGAAGAGGTAGAAGATGTTGCCCTGCTGGTTGAAGAACTCACCCACGAAGGAAGAGCCAGTGCGGGTGGTAGCCATGAGGAGCACGTGGCGCCGAGGTCCAGAGGAGGCAGGTCCGGGCGGCTCCCTTTCCTCCTCCTCCCTCTCCCACTCCTCCCCTGTGGACTCCGCCCCTGGCTCCACACCCAGCTGCAGGCTGAGATTCCGCAGGCGGCTCTGTAGTTGGGAGAACGCTGAATCCAGCTCGCTGAGGGACAGGAGGGATGCGTTCTCGGCCAGGACCAGGGCCGGATCCGTGCCGTTTGCATCTGTCAGAGATTGGGGGATCTGCTTCAACTTGTCGGAGACCCTGTTGGGGACAAGGGGAAACCAGGGTTAGTGACTGTCTGAGTCCCTGTCCCTTGTGCCTAAGCAGTTCCCGGATCTGATCACTCAAAGCCTGTACCAGTTGAGTTTTTCCAGAAGCAGACTTTGAGGCAAGGATTTGAGTGTAAGTAGTTCATTTGGGACATGACCAAAGGAGGGAAGTGAGGCAGGGAGAAAAGGTCCGTGAAGGGGACAAGCAGCAGATGATGTAATGGTTATTGCTGGACTCCTATGTAGTCAACTGCAGTTCAAGTCCTGAACCCAGCCCGCTTAAAACGCATGCTAGGGGCTAGGTGCTAGGTACGTGTGCGTGCACGCCCAAAATCCTGAGAGGAGAATTGTGGCATGGGCATCCCCCCAGGGAGGTCATTTCTTGGTTTGAGTACCAGACCCGGTGGCTTAAACTCACGCCGGGCACATGTGCGTGCGTGCCCAAGATCCCAAGAAGAGAATGGAGAAGGGATTGCAGCATGGCCAGCCCTCCTAGGGGGTGATTTCTTGCTTTCTGTCTCTCTGTCTCTCTCTGTCTTTCTGGCGAGCTCACACGCCCTATAGCAAAAACTTCTCCAAAAAAAAAAGAAAAAAGAAGTCCATGAAGAATGTGCTGTCGTGGAGTGGGCTGCCCCTGTGAGCACGTGAAGCTCAGCCAACTGGGGACCTCTGAGAGCTGTTATTTCCTTGTACTTCTGGCTTGCCAGTGCTCAGGCAGGGAGAAAGCTCTCAGGTGCAGCATTGCAGGCCTTGCAGCAGGACCCAGTAGGCAGGGATTACAACAGTCTATGCCGAGGGATCCAGTGGAGCGAGTGCCTGCTGCC
>NW_006207862.1:2188078-2216595 GCF_000334495.1 Tupaia belangeri chinensis
GGGGGGGGGATTTTTGCTATAGGGCACGTGCACTCGCCAGAAAGAGAGAGACAGAGAGACAGAAAGCGAGAAATCATCCCCCAGGGGGGATGGCCACGCCACAATCCCTTCTCCTCCCTTCTCCTCCCAGGATCTTGGGTACACACACACATGCGCCTGATGTGAGTTTAAGCCACCGGGTCTGGGACTTGAACTGTGGTCGACTACATGAGAGTCCAGTGACATAGCCATTATGTCAACTGCTGGTCCCGAGGAAAAGTATTTCTAGAATAGCCTTTTGAGAGACAGTCTCCTGGACTCAAGCAGTCCACAGCCTGGGCTGCTGCACATGGCACCTCTGCCCACCAGAGTGCCCACACCGGGGCACCCATGACACCGAGGTCTGTATAAGTGATGTGCCACTAATGCGAGCTATCATTCCAGACCAGGAGGTCATCGTCATCACAGCCAGTAAGTGCTGGAGACCGGCCTCACTCCAGGCATGGGCCTAAATACCTTCACGTTTTCTGGTTTAACTTTTATGACAAGGCAGGTCCCGTCTTTTGTCACGTTTTACCGGAGAGGAACCGAAGACTCAGAACAGCGAAGTATCCTGCCTAAGCTCTCAGGCTGGGAGGGGCTCGGGTGGGGTTCCCACCCAGGCTACCTGGGTCTAGAGCCCTCCTCCTGCACTCTACAGTCATGAGGCCGTGTGCAAGACCTGCTACCTGGGACTCAGGAGGGCCTGATGGCTTGGGGGAGGAATGCCTTTGCGGGTCCAGACAGCCCCACAGCTACTTCTGCGCCCCCAACCCATGCCACCTGGGTAAGGAAGACTTGCGTCCCTCACCTCGATATGATTTTATTTTCCTTTTCAATGAAGACGAAAACTACCACCACAAAAGCCAGGAAAATGGCATATTTGCTCCTCATCCTGAGATTGTGCACAAAGTCCCAGCAGTCCTGGGGCAGAACGAGTCCCTTCTCCATGGGGAAAGGTGGGGCGGTGGGGCTCCTCAGGCAGGCTGCAGGCTCTCAGCTCAGGGGCGTCACGCGGGACCTGGCTCCTTGTCTTCAGGTGGGGGACACTCTCGTCCTGTGGAGAGAGGGGCGGTCAGACACTAGGCCATGGATATAAAGGGCGCCTGCTGTGGTTCAAATGGCCCCCACAGTCTACGTGCTGAGCCATCCTAACAGGATTATAGGGTGAAAATTTGATCCAATTATGGTGGTGAAAGGTGGGCTTTGGAGAATAGGATTAGAATTAAGATGCTTGAGGAGGGGCCCTCATGATTAACTCTCGCGTTTATAAGGAGAGGGAATGGACGCACATGGGGACTGCGGACCATGCTCTCCTGCCTCGCCGCGCTGTGGGGTAGCCAGAAGATCCCTGCCGGAGAGGGTTCCGGACTTTCAGCCATGAGCTAGATAAGCCTCTATTACAGCTCACTCAGTTTCGGGCATTTTCTGTCCCTAGCCACAAAATGAACCAAAACAACACCTCTCCACCAGATTTTGGAGGACCTTGGCCCTGCTTAGGCCCTCTCTCCAAACAGACTGTGCCCCAAAGACTTGAAATCTGTAACAGATCATTTGAAATGTTACTGAATCATGTGAATTGTGAATCACCAGCCCCACCTCCATCAGTTGTTTTTGTTTTTTCTTTTTTTTTGACCTCATAGGACAAAGCCATGTATACAAAAAAGACCGTTCCATGCAGCATGAATGTTTCCAGTAGCCAAAGACTGCAAACACCTAAATGAAGATGGTGAAGCATGCCTGCAGTGGTTTATTACATGGTCACAAAGGATAATGAGGTGATCTATAAATGCTGATGTGAATAATCCACAAATACATTTTTTTAAAAAAGCAAGGTGCAGAGACCAGCAGATGGTGTAATGATTATGTTGCTGGACTCACACATGACCAACCCGCAGTTTGAGTCCCAGACCCAGAGGATTGAAACTCACTCTGGGAATGTGTGTGCGAAAAGAGAATGGAAGAGGAGGGGTTGTGACATGGCCATCCCCCGTAGGAGGTGATTTCTCACTTTCTGTCTCTCTGGCAAGTGCCCTTTTAGCAAAAAAAATCTTCTTATTTATTTATTTATTTTTGGAAAGGTTTTTGCTATAGGGTGCGTGTGCTCGACAGAAAGACAGAGACAAAGAGGCAGAAAGAGAGAAATCACCCCCAAAGGGGCATGGCCACGCCGCAATCCCTTCTCCTCCATTCTCCTCTTGGGATCTTGGGCACACATGCACACGTACTCGGCATGAGTTCAAGCTGCTGGGTCCGCGACTTGAACTGCAGTCGACCACATGGGAGTCCAGCGACATAGCCATTAGGCCAACTGCTGGTCCCAATGCAGATGCAGTATCTTTGCGTAGGACAGGGTCTCCCCACCTAGACACTGCTGGCATTCTGGACTAGATAATTCTTTGTCTTGGGGGATGTCCTGTGTGTTGTGGGGTAACAGCATCACCCTGGTCTCCATCTAGTAGATCCCAACAGCACAGCCCTGCTCAGCTGTGATGATCAAACTGTCTCTAGACATTGTCAGGTGTCCTTGAGGGAGCGGGGAGGAGGGGGGAGAGGAGGTGTGAAGTCATTCCCGGTGGAGGACCTCTGATGCGGCATGGTCCCACCTGGGGAAAAACAACAGCAAGAGAAGAGGCAGGTGCTGGATATAAGGCTGCACTTTCGTCACACAAGATAAACGGTTTTAGGGACAGTCCCAAAACCCGTCCCTTTGGGGAAAGCAGGGAGATGGGCTCCTAACGCAGGTGAGTAGCGGGGCACCTTAGCATGTGAGTGCAGGTCCCAGGCTGTGGAGGGACGCAGGTGCTAGGGTGTCTCCGGAGCATGGGTGGATAGAAGGGGGACCAGAGCGGAAGAGGGCCATAGGTCAGCTCCAGGCCAACTGGCATAGTCCTGCCGCTTCCCAATGTCCCGGACCTTTTCTATGCACTCATTTAACCAGGAGTTTCTGAATACCACCATGCCTGCCAACCACAGCTCTCAGCGCTGGCCGCACAGCAGGCAGCCACAGCTCTCAGCGCTGGCCGCACAGCAGGGGACAAGCAGGCCGGATGTGCCCTCGTGGGGCCCACACCCTGGCTGAACGACAGGAGTGGCTGAAGTTCACTGAGGCCGTGCTGAGCCTTTGCGTCTCCTCATCCAGCCCTCTGGAATAGCCAAGAGCCCATGTCACAGATGAGGAAGCGGAGGCCGAGAGAGGTTAAGTAACCTGCTCCAGATGCCACCAGCAGAAGCTGACCACCACTCCCAGCTCCAGGTCATCCGAGTCTCTCGGTGTGCCCCAGGGCCCCCGCTGCAGTATGTCCAGTGCGGCTTTCCAGCTGAGTGTCTCTCCCACCCCCAGATTGCAAGTCCCTGAAGTCAGCGCGAGCACCTAGAATGACACCTGGCATTGGCCAGCTGTCCCCAGTGAACAAATCTGTCAGGGCTGGTTCCTGGCACAGTGCCCGCAGACTGACAGCACAAATGTGTACAACGACCAAACAGGCCATGTCCCAATGCTCCCGTTTAGTTCACAGTGAGTGTGAGGGCCGCTGTTCCATAGAGAGAGTGGGACCCAATGCTGAACCTGCGGAGTGCAAGGTGTTGAAATCCTGACCTTCTGCCCTCTCCGCTCTCAGACAGCAGTTGCCTGGGTCTGTGAGGGACACAGAAGGAGCTGGAGTGAGCATCCCTGGGTTCTAGTCCTTTCTGTGCCTCTACCGTACTGTGCAACCTTCTACAGTGACTTAACCTCGCTGAGCCTCAGTTTCTTCACCTGTAGCGTGAAAAGAACAGCCCCTGCTACATAAGGTAGGTGGAGAACATATCAAGCCCAACACTTACAAATGGTAAGTGTTCCTTAACTGGGGAGAAAAGGCAGGGCTGGGTGGGGGAGTTGCCATAGCAACTTCTGGAGCATCGAGCATCCCTAGTAAGATTCAGAAGTTAGACCGTCTTGATTACAAGTTCCTGAACCTTCTCTTCCTCTCCCTTCCAGAGGCTGTTTCTATTTTGAGGTGCTGTTCCAGCCCCCTCACTGCTAGAACAATACAGAATTCCTTCGCTCCTTCCTGGCATTGCCCTAAAAGGAAGCAGCAAGGGTGAAAACACCCAGATACGAAACCTGGGGCAGGCCATTGGCTGTGGGTGTGCCCCAGGCAGGCTGTCCCCCCCTCTGTTTAGCTTTGGAAGCCCAGTGGGCAGGAGAGGTTAGGTTTGGAGGCTCCAGGGGAAGTGCAGAAGGTCATTAGGGCCAGGAGGTGAAGATGGTCACAGGTGCCAGGAGTCACAGGGTCACTAGGGAGGGGAACTGGGCCTGGACGTGGGTCACTGGGCAAAACCCCAGGCCAAACCCACTCTGCAGGAGGTCCTCTACAAGAACTGGGCTTGGGGGTCAGCCCTGTAGCCTAGTGGTTAAGGGAGCCAGATCTCACATGGCCGGCTGAGGTTCACATCCTAGCCCTAGCAGTTTGAAAACATGCTCGGTGTGTGTGCACGTGTGCCTCAAATACAAAACAGGATGAAAAGATGAAGAGATTGTAGCAAGACCACGCTCCATAGGGGTGTGCTCTCTCTCTCCCTCCCTTTCTCTTTTGGCAGGCACACATATCCTCAGGCAAACAAAATAAAAGGACTTGTGACATCTGTGACATTGGACAAACTTTCGTGCTCCCTTCCTCCCGTCTCATGGTGCGAAGGCTTGTTCTGCTTCCCTTGCTTGGCTCATGGAGAACTGAAAAATCTCCTCCTCCTTCTCTCGGCTGACACCCCTCCTACCCCGTAGGACTAAATTCCTTTCATCCCCTCAGCACCCCAGCAAGTATGTGACACCAAAGGAAAAGGCGGGTGCCAGCAGAGGCCATTTGCAGGGCAGTAGGGCCGATGGTGAGGAAGTTGGTGGCACAGCCAGCCTGGCCGTGCCTGGGTGCAGCGGTTAGAGGGACGGCTCTCTGGCCCAGCGGTACCCTGTGCCCTGCACGTTGGAGCAAATACCAGCGGCAGGAAGAGAAGTGCCAGGAGCTGAGTACTATCATACAGCGGCCATCTGGTGAGTGTGTACGGAGTGCCAAGCCCTGCGTAGATACCGGGTCACCCCCAGGAGCAGCATCTGGAGCTGGCAGCTTGTGTGGGCGGGGACCACCATCTAGCTGTGGTACAGTTCTCAGGGCATGCACCTCCCGCGCCTCCCCCGCCTCAGGGCCTTGCCTGCCTCTCACCTCAGCCCTCTCCATCTGGCTATTGCATCCATCTCTCCGCGGACTAAACACTCCTCGGTCTCCTCTATGCCCTTGCTGATTGCTCCTCCTCCAGGCTGTGCTGGCCATTCCCTCCCTCCTGAGCCCTGCTTCTGCCTGGCCACCACACGCCCACCCTTCTTTCCTCTGCCTCTCTAGCCTTTTCTGGCTCAGCCTCTGGGATCGCAGCCTTCCTACCCAGCATCAGTGAGCACCTGAGCACGGCTGTGCTGTCGCCCAGCTCCTCAGCAACAGCGATGCTTCTTGGGAGGATAGGTGACACCTAGTACTTCTGGAGTAGATCTTCCTGCTCAAAACACTCAGGGCACTACTCAGAGGAAGACACAAACCACCCCAGGGCCGTGAGGTCCAGACCTGCTCACAGCCTCTTCCTGCTGCTCCCCACTGGGGCTCTGCATAGCTGGCCCCTAGCCCAGGAGGCTCCTCCTCTAGACCGTCTCTGGCTGGATCCTTCTAAGCATTGAGGGCTCTGCTCAAATATCCCTCCTTTGGGCCTCTCCCCTGATCACTCAAGGTTGGCCACCTCCCCTCCCCCATCACTTGCCCTCTCAGCAGTCTACCTTATTTCCCTCACAGACAGAAATGTACCTGTTGGGGCCAGCAGTTAGCGTAATGGCTATGTCGCTGGACTCCCATGTAGTCGACGGCGGTTCAAGTTCCGGTACCCAGTGGCTTAAATTCACGCAGGTGCGTGTGTGTGCGTGCCCAAGATCCCAAGAGAAGAATGGAGGAGAAGGGATTGAGGCATGGCCATTCCCCCTGGGGGGCGATTTCTTGCTTTCTGTCTCTCTCTGTCTTTCTGGCGAGCGCACGCGCCCTATAGCAAAAACCTCTCCAAAAAAAAAAAAAAAGAAAGAAATGTACGTGTCAATGACTCCTTGCATCTTGTGATGTCAGCTCCAGGAGAGGAGAGCTTCATGGTGTGCTCCACCTCTGCACCCCAGTGCCCAGAATGTTACCGGGTACAGTAGGAGCGCCATAACCCTTATTGAATGAATGAATGAATACCTTTCCCAAAGCAGTAGCCCAGTGCGGGTGGAGTGGTGGTTAACGCGCTGGACTCCCACCTAGCCAACTGCAGTTCGAGTCCTGGACCCGGTGACTTGAAGATCACACTGGGCACATGTGTGTTCATGCCCAAAACCTTGAGAGAAGAATGGAGGAAAAGGAATTGAGGTTTGGCCATTCCCCCTGAGGGGTGGATTTTTCACTTTCCCTTTCTGTCTCTCTCCAGAGAGCATATATACCCTATGGCAAAAACCTAAAAACAAATAAATAGGAAAAAACTCAAAGACTCTAAGTTGATAAGAAATATGAACAGGAAGGAGAAGAGGCATGCGTGAACCGTGTGCCTACCTAGAGGAAGGCACCACGTGTGCACGCAGTGTGAGTGTGCGCCAGGGTGCATACTGTGGGTACGTGCTGGGGACTTGTACCAGGAGCATTGTGCATACGCCATGAGTTCATACCACGGGCAAAGCATCACACCAGGGCTGTGCACGCTTCAATCTCTGGGTCACTAGAGGAGGGGAAGTTTCTGCTCAAGCATCCCGCAGCTGTGTGCTAATGAGGGGGAGGGCAGGCCAATGGCAGCGAGGGAGTGAGGTGGAAAGGAAAGTGGGCTGTGAGCCCAGGCCCTGCAGCCCTAGCGAGCCAGGCACTGCTCCCTGCCCTGCGCTTCCCTCGGGGGTCTTTCTGCTCAGGCCTCCCCCAAGACTTGGCAAGATGCCTCACCAGAGAACAAGTTTAATGCTTGGATGGCTTCCAGCTAGGCCCTTCCAGGCCCCTAACGGACTGGACTGCTGCGGGTCCCTGCTTCCCCCAGGGAAGGGGGGCGGGGGTGTCCCAGCAAGTCATGGTGAATGGAGCTCTGATAAGGCAAAGACCCTGCCAGACGTTGCATCAGGCAGCGAAACTCCACCCCCTGGCTTGCTGGGGCCAAGAGCACAGTGGGGATGGGGCCTGGCTCACACAACCTGACTGTAGGGCAGGAGGAGGAGCTAAACAGAAGAGAAGCCTAGGGAGGGTGAGAGCCGGCAGTGGAGGAGGCTCTGGGGCAGAGGTGGGAGCACTGATATTCACTAGAAATCCACTAGAGGAACGCTCTGAGGCTAACCCACGCCCCACAGCCCTGAGAGCCAGAGGCTGCCCCACTATGGTGCCAACCTCTGGAGAAAGAGGCTGCAGCCAGTTGTCTGGATTCCTGGAGCATGGAGAAGAGGAGGGACTGGGAAGGCCCAGGCAATGGGCAAATTAGGGCAGGGAGGTGCAGCTCACGTGGGGCCTGCTTGTTCTGGATAAGAGCTTGTCCATCCAGTGGCTGGTCCAGGTCAGGTTCTGTTTCACATGGGGACATCCTAAGATGGCCTGGGAAGGCCCAGGCCCCCAGTATTCAGAGCTTAGCGTCTGACAGGAGAGGAAATGCACAGAGGCTGTTGAATGACCCACTGAGTGAAGGAAGAAGAGAAGAAAGAACGAGGAAGCAAAGGACTGCTTGGCCCATGCTCCTGACTGTGCAGCTCAGGGCTGTGGCCACTCCCCCGGCAGCCAGCCATCCAGGCTCAGTCTCCTCTCCCAGGAATGAACCCATCTCCTCAGCTTGGGATCCCCTCACACTCTTGGGTGCGTGCCCAAAATTCCAAGAGGAGAATTGAGGAGAAGGGGCTGTGGTGTGGCCATCCCCCAGGGGTGAGGGGGTGACTTCTTGTTTTCTGTCTCTTTGGTGAGCAAATGGGCCTTATAGCAAAATCTCTCTCTCTCAAGAAAAAAAAAAAAGCCTAATCTAAAAATTTAAAAGAGGAATGTAAGATCATTTTGGAAGTGGTATGAAAAATGCAAGAGGACAGAACCGGAGGCTGAGAAGCCAGAGTCCCTCTGCAATGATCCAGAGAGGAGACCCTGAGCAAGGCAGTGACAGAGGAGTAAAGAGGGAGGACAGACCCATGAGACGCAGGCAGTCAAAACGATACTAATGACACGGATGCCCAACACGGATGAGCCTGGGACGTTATACTAAGTGAAGGGAGCCAGTCACGAAAGGACAAATCCTGGCTGGGGGCTTACATAAGGCACCCAGAGCACTCAAAGTCGTAGAGACGGAAGCCAGGGGCTGCCAGGGGTTGGGGACAGTGGGAAGTTAGTGTTTAAGGAGTACAGAGTGAGTTTGGCAAGATAAAGGAATTCTGGAGAGGGACACAGTGATGGCTATATCACAGCGCATACGTCTTTCGTGCCACTGAACCACGCACTTAAAATCTTAAAATAGGGCCAGCTGGTGTCATGGTGGTTAAGATACTGAATCCCACATAGCCGACTTTATGGTTCCAGTTCCAACCTGGAGGCTTGGGAGAAGAAGGGGGTGATTTCTCATCCCCTCCTCTAATGAGTACATGCACCCTATAGCAGAAGGTTAAGGCACTGAACCCCCACATGGTGGACCGCTTTTTGAATCCTGGACCTGGCAGCTTGAAAATCACGCCAGGCACATGTGCATGTGTGCCCAAAATCCCAAGAGAAGAATGGAGGAGAAGGAATCGCGGTGTAGCCCTCTCCCCTGGGGGGGGGGGGTGATTTCTCACTGTCTCTCTCTGTCTCATGCACACATTCTACTGCAGAAAAGAAATAATAGTAATGATTAAAAATCAGTCAGTTTTGGGGCCAGCAGTTAGCGTAATGGCGCTAGACTCCCATGTAGTCGATCACAGTTCACATCCTGGACCCAGTGGCTTAAAACTCACGTGGGGGGGGGGGAACCAGCAGTTAGCGTAATGGCTATGTCGCTGGACTCCCACATAGTCGACCGCAGTTCGTGTCCCGGCCCCGGTGGCTTAAAACTCACGCCGGACGCATGTGCGTGCGTGCCCAAGATCCCGAGAGGAGAATGGAGGAGAAGGGATTGCGGCGTGACCATCCCCCCTGGGGGGGTGATTTCTCGCTTTCTGTCTCTATGTCTCTCTCTGTCTGGCGAGCGCATGCGCCCTACAATGAAAATCTCTCAAAAAAAAAAAAAAAACTCACGCCGGGCACGTGTGCGTGTGTGCCCAAGATCCCAAGAAGAGAATGGAGGAGAAGGGATTGCAGCGTGACCATCCCCCCTGGGGAGTGATTTCTTGCTTTCTATCTCTCTGTCTGGCAAGCGCACAGGCTCTATAGCAAAAACCTCTCAAAAAAAAATTGGTCAATTTTATGTGATGTATATTTTGCCATAATAAACAAATGATGATGCCTAGGGGCAGGGGGGAGGTAAGAGGAACAGAAGGATCAAGACGTTCCCTGGTTCTTGCCTCAAATGGCTCTCTTATTCTCTGCTGCACCCATGGTGCCTGGCACGAGGCGGGGTTCAGTAAGTACTTGTGAAACACGTGAGTGGACGTGTACACTCTCTTGAAGAGTCAGCTGTTGTTTCCTGTAGGCTGGTCTCCTCTCCCTAGTGCTGCTGGAGTATGAGAGCTTAATCACACACATGAAATGTGAAATACACAATACACAAAGTGCTTAATTAGCATTCCATTGAAAAGAAGACTACTGATATAAAGTCAATTTATTGCCCAGAAAGATGCTCATGTTATGAAACAACACCAAAAGCACCAGTATCTACAGCTGTGGTCTATTTTCTTTCTGAAAAAAAAAAAAAAAAGTACACACACACACACACACACACACACACACACAGGGTGACAGGGGGAGGGAAAAGCGAGTGAGAGAGAGAGAGATTCAAGAAAAGTCTGCCGATTAAGAGTGATTCTCTCTCTGACTATAGACACTTTCGGCTTCCTTGCTTTTACTTATTGTCTTTGAGCCCTGTGACCTTAGGCATGAAACGGAAATCTGTCTGGGTGTGGCTTTTCTCATCTGTGACATGGGGACATTTACGGCATCTGTTATATACTACTCAAGGGCCAGGAGGATGCAACCAGGTGAGTAAAATGCTTTCCCCAAGCCTACGATGTGGACATGACACCATAAGGAACCGCTGGCCCTATCTTTATAGGTGCAGCAGATTCAGTGGTTTGCACACGGGTACAAAATGAAATGGGGGGGGGTCTCAGTCCCCTTAAAACACAAGACGAAGGACACAGGGACCACCAGCTGGAAATGCCCTTCAAGCAGAGCCACCACCCTGTCATTTGCCCAACAATATTCAGCTTTGGGCACCTCAACCTGCTTCTCCCTTGATCCAGGAACAAACTTGCTAACTCCCCTGCCTGGGACCCCGTGGCTGCCTGTGGTCCTAAGGTGGCAGGGCAGCTAGAGAGAGACCCAGGAACACCAGCGCTAGAGCCCCAGGTGCGCTTCCTCTCAGTGCAGACCATGGGAATGGGGGCGGTGACGAGATCGGGTTCCTGCACAGATTGCAGCCTTCTGCATTGTTCTGAAGGTGTGCACCACAGGCCTGGGTGTGAGGCCTGGCCCCAGCAGGTCTTGGAGCCATCGGGCTGAGCTGAAGGTCAGTGGCTTTTGTCCCTAGTTCATAGTCATGTTGTCAACGTGACTATGGGTAGCAGCCTTACACAAAACAGCTTGGCTTCCCAATGTTAGTTCCACCGCGCAAGTCTGAGGGGCACTTCATTCTGAGATGTTCAAGAGTAATCTGTGTTGAATACTACCCCACGGGTCAGGGGAAAACATGGCTCTTGTCCTAAAACTGCAGAACTTCAGGGCTGGAAGGAGCTTGGAAATTTTCCTATCCATCCTTCCTCACTCTTCATTGGTAGAAACTCAGACTCCGAGAGGTGCAGTGCCTGACCAAGGGCGAAGCACTGCACACTGGGTGACAGCAAATCCTGAACTACGACCTAGGTCTCCTGTCTCCTGTTAGTGAGTCTCTGCCCAACTTTATCACCTGGTCTGTAGGGCTTAGCCCTTCAGCACAGGGACAGCAAATATGCCGCACACATTCCACCACCCAGCGGGCCCCTGTCTGGGGCAGACACCACTAGTCAGTCATCAGCCTCTTTTCAGCTGAAACTGTACAAGGGCTCATAAGTCTTCTCAATTCAGGGCCAACCCATTTAGAGTTGGCATGTGAGATAAAACTCATTTGTCCTCCCAACTTTGGCTGATCCCCACTGGCTACCAAATAAAACTCCTCACCATCCTTCAGTTTGGCATTCTACTATGTGACATCATCCCACAACACCAGCCTAAATTCTCCTTCTCCTCATACTTACACAAACCCTCCCTTCCAGCTCATAAGACTATGCATCTGGCCTTCAAACCTTCAGCCTATACAGCCCTTTACGGAACGAGACACCACAGGTCACACTCGCTGTGAGGTTATGATGAATAGTTAAAGCATCCAAGTTCGTCCAAAAAAATTGCCTCTTGAAAAGAACCATATTGAATGCAATGTTCTTCTTATAATTCCACCTTTGTTCCTCACTTGGTTTGTGCTCTGTGAACGAGAGAGGAGGTGGCGTTGCAGCGAGCCTAGGAAATTGCACAGAACTGCTGCCAATCCATTCCATACCGCAGCTGGCAAAGATCTTGACATGGCTAATTTTACATTATTACTCACATGCCTTTATATGTTTTTATGAATAACAGCCAAAATTTAAAAAAAGTCTAAGAGTTTCCCCACAAAAGGTTTTTCGGGTTTTGGGAAAATTTGGGCAAGGCCACTAGAGTGTGCGTTGAGTGTGAACATAATCTGCCGTGGGTATTAGAGCAGAAAAATGTTGGGGACAACTGCCTAAAGCAAGCATGGAAGTGCAAATTGGAACTACGTGCAATGCCACTATGTCACACATTTAATTGGTGAGAACCCAAGGGGTCTTAGAACATATCATGTGGGTGAAGTTCTGGGGACCTTACTGGCAGAGCCGTGGGCTGATCATATATATGCCTTCCACATTCCCCAGCCTCTCTTGCTGTTTTAGGTTGAGGCCATTTGACTGAGATAGGGATGAAAGTGATATAAACCACTCTGAGGCCTGGTCCCTGAAATTCTCCCACACATTTTTGGGGCCTCTATCCCCATGCTGTGGTAACACTGAAGGCCACATGTTCCAACTGGTTTAGTTTATCAACTGAAAGCAGCCTGGATCCCTGACATGCTTTTGCTGTGTTAAACCCCTGAGATTTGAGGTTCTGATTGTTACTACAGCATAGCCTGCTCTGTACTGACCAATATATAGAATTTTCTTATAATGTCAATGGGAGTGTCCTTTTTGAAGGGCAATATGGCCAAACCATCACAATTTAAAATATGCATACTCGATGGGACCAGCAGATGGTGTAATGGTTATATCACTGGACTCCCATGTGGTTGACTGAGGTTTGAGCCCCAGACCCAGTGGCTTAAGGCTCCCACCAGGTGTATGTGCATACGTACACAAAATCCCCAAGAGGAGAATGGAGAAGAAGGGATTGCAGCGTGGTCAGTCCCCTGGGGGGACTTTTCTGTCTCTCTGTCCCTGTGTCTTGGAAATAGGTATGGGAATTGGGACCCTTATTTATTTATTTATTTTTAATTTTTGGTATAAGTCACATGTGCTTTCAGGGAAAGAAAGAGGCGGGAAGAGTGAGAAAGTAACCTCCTCAGGGAAGATGGCCACACCACAATCACTTCTCTTCCATTCTCCTCTTGGGATTTTGGGCATGTATGCACATATGCCTGGCATGTTTTTCAAGCTGCCGGATCCAGGACTCAAACTATGCAGTCAGCCATGTGGAATCCAGCTGCCTTAACCACCATGTTAGCAGCTGGCTCCAGGACCTATTTTAAACTTATAGCTTCTTCTATTGCTTGAATTTTTAAATCATGCTTATTTATTTTTTTACCTTTTCTAATAAAATGAAATGGTTATAAAAATAAATTAGAACAAAAGCATGTATGGAGTTCTGTCTCAATCCATTGCCCAACACAGTTAGTGCTTAATATTTACTTGAGTGACTAAGTCTATCTCAGTTTTGTGATGAACCTAACCCAGAACAAACAAGAGGGAGTCTGACAAAGATGGTGACTATATCAGGTCTCCAGCACCTTGAACCACTGTATGCTGTTAAGCTGAGGACAGCAAATAGTTTTCATTTCATGAGCAAAAGTCAATAGGTTGGAATTAGCAGCCTTGAGTATGAGAATAAGAAGAATTCTGAAGTCAGGCTTGTTTTCTGTAGTACAAAAAAAAAAAAAAAAAAGTGGTGGTTGATTAATGATGTCTGCCATGTGTGTAGATTAGGGGTAGAGTTGGCATGTGTGTCACATATTTGCTACTCCTACTTTAAAAGGAGCAGACTAAGGCTAGGAATCTGGGCTCTAGAGTTCTTTTCCTCTTTCTTAAGTTTTACTATGGGGCACAGTCATGGAAAGTACAAAAAAGCACCTCCTTGGGGAGATGGCCATGCTGCAATCCCGTCTTCTCCATTCTCCTTTAGGGATTTCAGACACACCCACATGCCTTTTATGATTTTCACGCTTCTGGGTCCGGGACTTGAATCAAAGAGTTGGCCATGTAAGATCCAGCCACCTTAACCTTCACGCCACCTGCTGGTCCAAGAGTTCTTTTCCTTCCTTCATTCCTCGTGTTTGTCAATCATTACTACAAAATTCTATGCTCCCTTATGGGGTTTGGAGCTTTTGTCAGTTCTTAATCAGCAACGTCTTAACCAGAAATGTGTACATGTATGTATACACGCAATGGGTGCCCCATACATGAGCATGCTCAGAAGAAGCCCACAGAAGCTGTGAGGGATGTGGGCTGGCCTTCCATGTGGGTGCAGCTTTCTCACTGTGCCTGGCACCTCTGTGAAGACAGCTCCATTACAGGATTTCTGAGATAACTGGAAAGAGTAAAATTCTACCATCAGCATCCTGCCTACGGCCAGGACCCCACTTCCTGCTCTGTCCTACTAGCTGGCCTCCCTAAGGAGACCTGCAGCCTTTCTGCTCCTGGGGATAGTCCAAGGAAGAGACAGCAGAGAACTGCTTTTGCTCCCTGCTCCTTCCAATCTACCTCTGAGAGTTTCTGTTGTCCTCAACACAGAGGAAATAGAATTGGGATCTTCTGAGGTAGTTGGCCACCCCACCTATTCCTCAAGCCCACATTTAATGGTCCTGTTGATAGTTTTATTCCTATTACCAAAATATAAACAAACAAAAACAACAAAAGACCCCACCAAAAAGAACACCTCAGTCTCTTCTTCACCAGTCAGATCTGCCCACAACCAGTCAGATCTGGGCCTGTGGGGGCAGCAGAGGGCAGGAGAGAGAGGGGCAGTAGGAATCTTGGTCCTCTGCTGCTATTATCTAGGGTGATCTGTGGCCACAAAGCAGCCATCTATTCAGTCCTGAGAGAGGAGAGATCTGAGGGTATCTGAGGGCGAGGACAGAGGTCAGTTAACTGCTCTGAGCACTAGATTAGGAATCAAACTTGATAGGGTCCTAGGTCTCCTATTTATTCTCTGCTGCCCCTGAGCCAGGCATTTAGCTTCTCTGAGAAGAAGTCAGCCCCACAAGTCACTGTGAGCAACACAGAAGCTTGAAAATAGGGAAGCTATTTATTGAGCGAGGCTCTGAAAACAGGGCAGACTGCATACAGGTTGATCATTATTACTACCTGGACAGATGTCACCAGAGGCTGTCTATGCTGTGTTGGTGGTTCGCACCCCTCTTTATGTCTCTCTCCTAGCTGGGCTGCTGGACGCTCACTGATTCACTTTGGCTTTTTCTATGGAACCAGCCTAGACAACCCTTGCCTGCTGCAGCTAGGACCACTGCTCAAGGGCCCACCTTTCCAGCATTATTTGGAGAGACACTTACCTAATACACCACGCGTCAGGCCTAAACATATCTGGACAAGGCCATAGCCAATCTGAAGCTTGTTAGTTATGAGGGCAACTGGATTTCAACTCCAGGCCAAGGCTGATCAATTAGAAGGAAACAGGTGGATCTCCACCAGAAAAAGGGTGCTGTGATTGTTTAGTTATGCCTGCCATGGTAGCCAGATAGCAGAGCTGCTGTTGCTCATCTGCCAGATCTTCTTTAGAGCATTGATATTCAACCCTAACAACATGTCCTGGGATGGGCCTTTAAAAATGATCAAGGTCTAGTTTTCACCTCCAGAGATTACAATTGTATTGGTCTGGATATGGCCTGGGTATTGAGATTGTTTAAAGGACCTTATGTGATTCTAAGGTAGAATCAGCAAAAATTGACAGCCACTACTCTTGGGGCACCCAACTTCACTGCTTCAGGGCATCTCATGGAGCTGCTGTCTGTGCATGTACCCGCTCATCGACAAGGCCAAACTGGCAGGGTTGTTTTTTTTTTTAATTGCTGGAGGGCACATGTGTTCATCAGAGACAGAGAGACAGATAGAGAGGGAGAGGGGAAGCACATCCAGATCCCCATGACTACGTGGTGCATGGTCACGCCACAATCCCTTCTCCATTTCTCCATCCTGTCAGGATTTGGGGCACGAGTCCATATGCACCCTGTGTGCTTTTCAAGCTACCTGGGTCAGAACTCAGACCACAGTTGGCCATGTGAAATCTAACTCCTTGGACCACTAGGCTATAGGGCTGACACAGAGGATATATATATTTTTTTAATTCATGAACAAGTGTGTATGTGTGTGTCTGTGCATACACACACATGAAAGAGGAGGCAGAGAGACAAAAACTCCTCGACAGGGCCTCATCACATCACAGTCCTCTTCCCCACCCTCCAGCTTATCAGAATCTTGGGTCCCCATGCAGGTATCCAGCGTGTTTTCAAGACAATCCAGGAACCAGCAGTTAGCGTAATGGCTATGTCGCTGGACTTCCACGTAGTCGACTGTGGTTCACGTCCCGGATCCGGTAGCTTAAACTCACGCCGGGCGCGTGTGTGTGCATGGCCAAGATCTCGAGAGGAGAATGGAGGAGAAGGGATTGTGGTGTGGCCATCCCCCTGGGGGGTGATTTCTCGCTTTCTGTCTCTCTGTCTCTCTCAGTCTGTCTGGCGAGCACACGCACCCTATAGAAAACAAAACAAAACAAAACTCTCCAAAAAAAAAAAAAAAAAAAAAGACAGTCCTGATATCCAGGCCTGCAGTCAGCCATGCCATTTCTAGCACTGTAGTTCAACTTGCTCTTGACTGAGCCACCAGCTGGACCTGGCAGGGGTTTCACCCAGTCTCTTGCTGCCCAGGGATGAATGTGAGAAGAATGCGTCTGTGTTTTACTTGAGTCACACATGCTTAGGAAGCTTCTGGGACTGGGTGTGAGTGGCCCACTTAAAACCAAGACCCTTGGGCCCAGCAGGTGGCGTGGTGATTAGGGCACTGGACTCCCACATGCCCATCTGCGTTTTAAGTCACAGACCCGGTGGCTTGAACATCATGCTGGGTGTAAGTGCACGTGTGCCCAAAATCCTGGGAGAAGAAAGGAGAAGGAATTGCAGCACAGATATTTCCCTAGGGGGTGACTTCTCACTTTCCCCCTCTCTGTATCTCTCTGTCTCTCTCCTGGCCAGTGAGCACGTGTACCCTATGACAAAAACAAAAACAGAAAAAACAAAACAAACAAACAAAAAAACCAGCTCCTCTACCATGGAATCTTACTCAGCAATACAAAGGAATGAACCTATGGATACACATTTGGGTGAATTTCAAGGAGTTAGAGAATGGGAAAAGCTAAGGCTCCGCACTTCATGACTCCATTTGTATAACATCCTTGAAATAACAAAATTGTAAGAATGGAGAACAGATTAGCATTGCCAGGAGTTTAGGAAGGCCTGAAGGCAGGAGAGAAGGAAATATATCTATAAAAGGGCAACTCAAGAGATCCTTGCTGTGATGGAACATTCCTTAACTGGACTGTATCATGGTCAGCTTCCTGCCTGTGACATTGCTCTATTACATCGGGTTGTTGTAAAAGCCATGATGCATCTTGGCATAGAACAGCACAGGGGGAACAAAAGTCATGACTTTCTCGACAACACAATAGTTACGCAAGATGTTAACATGCTGGGAAACTGGGAAATGGGTTTATGAGATCTCTGCATTTTCCCAGAACTACGCGTGAATTGCCTATTATCTAAAAATAAATAAGTATAATTAAAAAATAAAAAAGGAGAGGGACCAGCAGTTAGTGCAATGGCTATGTTGCTGGACTCCCCCGTAGTCGACTGTGGTTCGCGTCCCAGACCCAGTGGCTTAAAACTCACGCCGGGCATGTGTGCGTGCGTGATCAAGATCCCGAGAGGAGAATGGAGGAGAAGGGATTGCGGTGTGGCCATCCCCCCTGGGGGGTGATTTCTTGCTTTCTGTCTCTCTGTCTCTCTCTGTCTGTCTGGCGAGCGCACACGCCCTATGGCAAAAACCTCTCAAAAAAAAATTTAAAAAATAAATAAAGAAAGAAGGAGAGAAAACTAGCTCCTACAGTAGGAGGTAAGGTTTAAAGAAATCGTTGCAAAATGAAACTATAGGTGGGGCACTGAAACTGAATAGAAGTGGCCATCGCGGGATGAGGCGTGAATGAATGGGATCAGACTGGAACTTAGCTGGAGTTGGGCTTTTTGTTGTACCATGTGCTGAAGACCCTCCCTGGAGTCCCTTCACCAGCTTGGAGGATAAGTTTCGAGGTGTTTTGTTTTTGCTAGAGGGCACATATGCTTGTCAGAGAGAGAGAGAGAGTCAAAAAGAGGGGGAAGAGAAATCATTCCCTATGGGGAAGGGTCATATCACAATCCCTTTCCTTCATCTCTCCCACCTTTTGGAATTTGGGGCTAGTAATAGCACTGTATGAGTTTCCTGTGGCTGCTGTAACATGCCACTGGGTCTGGGACTCAAACCATGAGGTTGACCATGTCAGATCTAGATGGCTTAACCATCAGGCTACAGAGCTGGTCTAGCTTGGAAGCTTTTTGAGGGGAAGGCTGAAAGAGGAAGTAGGAGCTTGATGAGGAAGCCCCATCCTCATGTAGGGGAGAGAAGAGGGGTTGGGATGAATGGCATGGTGTCTGGACCCATCCGCATGAGGATCTGGCATGGACTCCATTAAGGAGAGGAGTGGGGCCTAGGGGCTGCAGTCACTGAGTCCAGATGAGCTCACACGAGACCTGGTGCCCGCGTAGTGCCGTGCAGGACCCACGAATCCCATGGAGAACTTGGTGGGCCAGGCAGCCATGGCTCAAAGTGAAGGAGACTGGGCAGCAGGGCCACTTATGCAAACTGGCACTCGCTTGCTAGCAGTTCCTAGGGATATCTGGGGTATCTCTGAATTGCTAGGTGGACTTACCAAGGGACAAAGTAAGCTCCAGGCAGTCCCCCTGGCAATTCTGCAGTTCCTGGGCAATAGGGGGAAGGTTTGAAGAAGTAGGGTGAGAACATTCAAAACTGAAAGCATTTGGCAAAGTACCTAATTCATCTCTGCATGGGAAGCTCCCATGAAGCCAGGATATTCTCTGGCTGAGCACTTGCTCTGGGCCACCCGGGAAACCAAGCAGTGGGAACAGGAGAAAGGCACAGCCCCTGTCACATCCCCCTGCGGGAACTGAATATTAACAGATGTCGTGGGTATAATGAACCAGATATTAAACCAGAACCAATGAACCAGATATTGTTCAAATACCTCACACATAAATGTACTTAGCCTTCAGAAGAAGCCTAGAGAATGATAATAGATCATTCTCACCATCCTCATTGAGGGCAAGGAGAGGTCGAAAAACTTGTGCTGAGTTACAAAGTAGAGCTGGGATTTGATCCTTGGAAGGCTGAGTCCATAGTCCTCAAATCTAACCATTGTGCTTTATGGTTGAGCCTATAGATTTGGCCAGAAAGAGGGAACAGTGCGGCAGTGGTAGATCAGAGTCCTGGCCAGGAACTGATCTTTCAGGACCATCATCGACTCGTGTGACTTTGGACAGCTCTCTGGACCTCTGTATCTCATACTCTTTCTCTAAGAAATACACATGACCCCAGCACAAGGTTCTTGGAGAGCCTCGGAAGAAACATACTTTGAGGTCACCAGGCCACTGTGGACCTCCCGGGAAATAAGAACCCAGTGGCCATTCCAAATAAGTGGCTGTCACTAGCTGTGGGTGACAAGAAGTAGAATTCTGCACCTGGTTCTAACTCTGGAGTCCTGGACAGGAGCTGAGTTGTGGCATCAGACTGGAGAGTCAAAGACTGAGCAGACCTGGAAGTCTGAGGCAACACCCGAAATGCAGTAGAGGAGACCAGGGACAATGCCCTGCGGGCACCATTTCTCCACAATCAGGTCCAAATTCTTCTATCTGGGGAAACCTGGCCTCCCATGTCTCCTCCCTGTTGCCCACTTTGGCCTCATCATTAGTAAAGGATGCGCAGACAGAATGCAACAAAGCTGGAATTTGAACCTACATCTGCCTGGCTGCAAAGAGGGAGGTGACATGGGGGAAGCACAGGAGGGGTAGACTCCTGGGTTCTTCCTATTACAGCTCAGTAACTCCCTAGCTATGTGACCCAGGCCACTGCCAGACCCCTCTGAGCGCCATCTGTAAAACAGGGCTAGTAACAGCACTGTATGAGTTTCCTGTGACTGCTGTAACATAACCGTGGCTGAAAAACACACATTTATTATCTCGCAGTTCTGAACGTCAGAAGTCTGAGATTCGTTTCAGTGGCCTAAAACCAAGGTGTCAGCAGGCCTGTGTCCCTTCCAGAGGCTCTGCGGGGAGAATTCCCCTCTCGCCTCTTCAGCTTTTAGCAGCTGCCTGCTGTTCAAAGCTCTGGCCCACTCCCTCCATTTTCAAAGTCAGCACTGGTTGACCTTTCTCCTGAAGCATTATTCTGGCACTCTTGTCCTCAAAGCTCCTTCTGCCTCCCTGTTTTTTCTTTTATAAATTTTTGTGTGCACAAACTGGAGAGAGAGAGAAAGGGAGGGAGGAAAGAGAGAGAGAGAGAGAGAGAAAATGAGAAACCACCCTCCATGGGGCATGGTCACACCATAATCCCTTCTCCACTTCTCTCTCCTTTCAGGATTTTGGGCACACATATACATTTACCTAGCATGAGTCTCAAGTCACCGAATCCAGGACTCAAAAGATGCAGCGGGCCGTGGGGGATCCAGTCGCCTTAACCACCACAACACTCTATGCCTCCCTCTTATAAGGACCCTTGTGATTATATTTAGGGCCCACCCAGCAGATAATCTCCCATCTCAAAACCCTCTACTTCATCCCATCTGTAAAGCCCCTTTTACCGAGTAAGGTAACATCCCTGCAGATTCTGGGGATTCACTGTGAACATCTTTGGGGGGGCCACTTTACAGCCTCCCACAAGCACCTGCCTCATTAAATGGAGTACTACAAATAAATGCTATGCACAGTGTCCAGTGGGACGCTGGAGATGCTTAATCCTCTAGGCGTGGGAATCGCTTTGAGAGCCTTCAAAGCAATCGGTACTTAGGGTTCACTCCTGAGGAGGGGGTTCGGCACAGGCATTTTTATAAGCCCCTTAGTAATTGCTGGGCAGCCGGGGTGGGGCTGACTGTAATGAGCACTGAATCCATGGTAGCAGTTGTTCTGATCATTCCCTGCGCGACTTAGCACCACACCTCAGGCCCAGTGGCTGTCCCACAGATGTGTGTTTCATGGACTGGACTGAGTCACTCCTAAGGCCCCACACCACCCCTGGGACTAGGTGGGAAGGGTGAGGGGAAAGGGGTTTCTTGCTGCTGTATCAGGGACTGAAGAATGAGGTTCTCTGGGCAGACAGAGGCTGAGGCCTTTGAATCAACCTCACACCCAGAAACAGCTGCCTGGGGGGCTGGAGTCCTTTCTCCTCCCCGAAGTCCAGTCAAGGGGGCCAAGCCAGGCAGAATCCAGTCATCAACGGACCATTGTTACTGGAACAGAGGGGCTCTGTGCCCATTTAACACTCTCCTCCCAGCTGAGGGCTGGCTTCTGGAGGGCTGCGAGGCTGGGGAGGGGGCTGTGGGGGGGCCCAAGGCTACACTGAGGAGGAGGATTAGAGGTGGCAGCCCAGAGTCCCCTGGTTGGAGGAGAAGGGCAGTCTGGGATACAGGCACCTCTGAAGTCAATGCTGGCAGGCAGCGAATCCAAGGTGCTGCTGGGACCCAGCTGCAAGGCCAAGAGAAGCTTCCGGTTCAAGCTGGGAAACTGAGACAGCCCCAAGTAAAGCCTGTGGGGACAGCCTTTCCCGTGGGGGCAGTCACGCTTGACCTACCTCCTTCCCCTTAAAAAAACAGAAAGGTGAAATCCACATGGTAAATGGTGCCTTTCATTGCCTTTGGAAGAACAGTGTTTTCAAAAAGACTGGAAGGGTTTTATGTTCTGTGGGTTTGGGATTTGAGAGGCAGGTAATTCAACCAGGGTTGGGCATGAATGTCCCTTTGCTTCACAGACCTTTTCCACCAGCATATTATATTAATAATATGAGCTGGGTTTTAGGACAGTGGCGTAGAAGATCGCACAGACAGTACGCGGCCAACGTCTTACAAAACCTGAGATACACGTTCCTGTGCTAGCCAATAACGATGCTCATCTTTTCAAGAAAGCAAATCCCCTGACAGTCGTCGCCAAAGGAGCATATTACCTTGAAAGTAGTCTAGCAGGGTGGGTCTCAAAGGGAAGTCCTCCGGCCAGCAGCAGTGGAGCTACCTGGAAACATGATAGACATGCATATTCTCAGGCCCCACCCCAGACCTACTGAATCTCTGCAGGGAGGGGGCACAGCAAGTTGTTTTAACATGCACTGCAAGTGAGTCTGAATTTCTGAACATGATGCAGGGTGATGTTATTCTCTCCCCCCACCCCCTCTCTCTCCCCCTCTCTCTCTCCCCTCTCCCATATATACATATATACTTATCTCTTTTTTTTTTCTTTTCTGTTCTTTTTTAAAATTTGCTAGAGGAAGTAAAGGCTTGCTGGAGAGAGAGAAAGAGGAAAAGGGAGAAATCGTGCCCCAGAGAGGATGGCCAAGCCGCATCTCTACCCCTACAGTCCCCTTTCAGGATCTTGGGTGGGCATGCACACACACGGGTCTAGCATGTTTTTCAAGCCATCAGGTGCAGGATTCGAACCGTGTAGTCTGCTGCCTTAACTATCACTCTACCAGCTGGCCTAAGAGTGGTATTTTTCATACTATAGGTTGCACAATCTGATAGATCAGATAAACTTAAAAACAAAACAAAACCAGAATAGGATAGTGTAGAATAGAACAATACTGCATCATGTGTAGTAAGGACAGATATGGGTTTCATACCCACATGAAACAAAAAACTTCTGTTTCGGTTATGTGTGAGTGTCTGGGGTGTTTGTCAAAAAATTTGACAACTACCGTTTTAGGCAGAATGTGCTCATTGGAACTGGCTCCTTTCTTGTAATCTGTCTGAACAGGTGATGGGTTTAAGATCATGGCATGGAGACCAGCATTTGGCATAATGGCTTCATTGCAGGACTCCCATGTAGCTGACCGCAGTTCAAGTCCTGGGGCTAGTGGCTTAAACTCACACCGGGCACGTGTGCGTGCGTGCCCAAGATCCCAAGAGGAGAATGGAGGAGCAGGGATTGTAGCGTGGCCATCTCCCCTGGGGGGCGATATCTCGCTTTCTGGCAAGTGCACGTGCCCTATAACAGAAAAAAAAAAACAACATGGCATGGAAGACAGTGTTGCCCCCCACAGTTCAGTTGCAACCATAAGTGGTGAATGGATGAGAAGGGCTGCTTTCAGACAGGCACCCTTTACTACTCTGGCCCAAAGTTTAATTAAATTATGCATTTTCCCATGCTTGCAGAATTTCCCACTCCTCCACTGCAGGTCCCCATGCATATGTGCCCAGTGAAGTGTCTACAAGTATGTAGCCCAAATAGCTAACCAGTTAGTCACATCTGGCTGGTGACACTGGGGGCGGTTGGTGCTTGCTTCTCTGTATTCACCCATTGTGTTTGAATTTTGCATCCTAAGCATCTATCATTATTATAAAAACATTAAAGTCGCTGCTTTTTTAAAAGTTCAAAGCTGAGGGTCCCTCTCTGTGTGGAAGGCAGAAATGGAAGGCAGTCCTGGGAGGGAGGGCAGGGAGCCAGCAGTTCAAAAGTGCCTGCCTTCCTGCTGTGCCTGGCCAGAGTCCACCCACCCTCAGGGCTGAACCCAAACCTCACAGGTCTCTTGAGCTGTCTTGGCCCTCGATCCTGCCCCACAGCCATAATCATCTCCAGGGGTCAAGCATTCCTTCCCCCCCTCTGTCTAACTGGCCTCCCGATTCTCATACCAGCTGGGTGGTCAGGCTGGATCTTTACCACCACCCTCTCCTTCATTATCAAAATGAGAATGGAGGTTCAGAGAAGCTAAGTGCTCTGCCCAAGGACACACAGCTGGAGGCCACCACACAAAGGGCAGAGTCTCCTGGCAGCACACTCCTCTCCTCACACCATTCACCTCTCTACTGCGCCAGCCTTATCAGTCTTCACCTCCTACTAGAGATACGTGTGTGCCCTGGATAGCGCCGAGCAAACATGGGCGGAAGGAAGGATGTGGGGGTGGGAAGGAAGGGACCAAGGCCGGGACAAGGAGAAGCCTGGTGTGTTGTTGGACTGCCCCTTGACGCAGGTCCCCAAGGTCAGGCATAGGGAGGCAGCCTCGAACTGGTCCAGACACCACCTACTGTGCCTTGAACACTCTTGCTTCTTCTGGCCCACCAGGTGGTGCTGAGCAGGTCTCTAAGAAGGCCATTTCCAAAGCTCCACAGAGAAGTGGCAGGATAGATGTCATCTGGGTGCAGGAAGACCCCTCCCTGCACCCCTGAAAAGCTTCTCTCTCGCTGCCTTTTAAACAGGCTGTTCACCACTTACACCCTTGTGCCTCACCTTCTCATCCGGAGCAAGAGTGTAATGACTGCCTTCCACACGGCAGAACGCTGAGGGCTGAGGATTCTGGGTAAGCTCCCAGGACACTGCCCTGCACACAGTGAAGGGTATAGAGAGCTACTCTCCAAGGTCGCTAGACTTGTTACTAATAAGCTGGGAATGAGAGGGTGCCCTGCAGGGCAAGTGAGCTGACTGCTGAGCCCCTTCTGCAGGGCTGGGGCTAGGAACCTGGGACTGGTGACTGGCAGGTGATGTGGTGCTGAACCTGCTAGCTACTTTCTGCTGTGTGACTCGGGCAAGTGATTGACTTCTCTGGACTTTTCCCTCCCTTATCAAATGGAGCCAGCAATGCTGCCTCATGAATTTGCCATGCAGGTGATGTGAGACGATGACTGTAAAATGGGTGGTGTGGGGGCCAGCAGATGACAAGGTGGTTAAGGACACTGGACTCCCACATAGCCAACTACAATTTGAGTCCCGGACCTGGTGGCTTGCTTTCTCACTTTCTCTCTTTTTCTCTCTGTTCCTCTCTGGTCAAAATTAAGAAGTAAATAAAAAGTTAAATGAAATAATTATTTTTAAACTATTTATTTATTTATTTATTTAATTTATTTATTTTCATTTGACCAGAGAGGGACAGAGAGAGAGAGAAAAGGAAAATGAGAAAGAAAGTCATCAGGTCCGAGACTCGAACTGTAGTCAGCCATGTGGGAGCCAGCATGGTCTATACAGATCATCTTGTTAGGTCCTGACCCCATAGCTCAAGTTGTAACTCCTGCCCTGCAAGACAAGAGGGGAAGGGCAGCAGGTGGCACAGAGGTTAAGGTGCTAGTTCTTACGTGGCCAACTTATAGTTCAAGCCCCAGATCAGGTGGCTGGAAAAATCATGCCAAGTATGTGTGTGCATGCCCCAAAGTCCCAAGAGGAGAATGGGACTATGATGTAGCCATATCCTCTGGAGAGTGATTTCTTTCCTTTTTTTTTTTTTTTTTTTTGAAGAGGTTTTTGCTATAGGGCGCATGTGCTCACCAGAGAGACAGAGAGAAACAGGGAGACAGGAAGCGAAAAATCACCCCCCAGGGGGTTGGCCACACCGCAATCCCTTCTCCTCCATTCTCCTCTCGGGATCTTGGGCACGCATGCACACGCGCCCAGCATGAGTTTAAACTGCTAGGTTCAGGACTTGAACCGCAGTCAATTACATGGAAGTCCAGCAACATAGTCATTATGCCAATTGCTGGTCCCGCTCATGGAACTTTTTAAAAATAATTTATTTTTTAAAAATTATTTTTTAAAAGTCTACCTTCTCTGCAAGAAAAGTGACAGCTGTCGGGAACCAGCAGTTAGCGTAATCTTAAAACTCACGCCGGGCGCGTGTGCGTACGTGCCCAAGATCCCGAGAGGAGAATGGAGGAGAAGGGATTGCGGCGTGACCATCCCCCCTCGGGGGTGATTTCTCGCTTTCTGTCTCTATGTCTCTCTCTGTCTGTCTGGCGAGCGCACGCGCCCTACAGTGAAAATCTCTCCAAAAAAAAGAAAAGAAAAGTGACAGCTGTTCAGAAATCATGTCAGTAGTGATTGGGCCGGAGCCAGAAGAGGAGGGGGTGTAAGGTCGGTTCTCCCTCACTCCTGCAGGAGGGGAAATAGCCACCCCTAAAGTCTGATGGGGGGCTGGAGGGGAAGGGGAACCCCTGAAGGCTATAGACCCTCAGATCTCCAGGTGTCCACATAGCACCTGTCTGTCCACTGACAGCGACAGCAACATATTGCATGCTGGGTAATCACCCTGGCCAGGCTTTTCAGGGAGGCTGTTTGTTTCCAAGCCCTTTCACAGATGGGAATTGCTCTGGTAAGGGTGAGGCTGGCCCCTGGGCAGAGAAGAAACCTGTCCCCCAAAGCCTGGGGAGGGCCCCTAAGGCTTCAAAAGTGCTACAGGAAAAATGGTGACTCATCGCCCAAGGGGAATCAGAGCTTTTCTTTCACCCCAGAAGGTCACTGCCCAGAAACACTGGCAGTCGGTGACTGCAGGATGAATCAGGAATGCGAGCCAGAAGGAGAGCACTGTCGGAGGGCAGGCTGGCTCCAGCCCTCTCCAGGAAGAAGCCGGCCCTGGCCCTCTCGGCAGAAAGGAGACACAAGAATCTTGGTACCTCTTCTTTACAGGGATGGGTTTAGGCAAGCAGAAGACCGCTAGAAGCCTCGGTCCTCTCACTTGAAAAAGGGGATACCCAACCCTCCCTTGCAGGCTGAGGTAAGGGTGAGGGTGCCCTACTCCAAGGGCCAGGCGATGGCTCCTCCTCCCCAGTCGGCCAGGCTGAGGGCGGCCCCGGGATAGGGCCATGAGTCGCAGCAGCTGCAGCTGGAACAGCTTGGCATTCTGTGCCCACAGACAGCCAGGGAAGCTGGCACTCGGCCCCTAGCTTGACTCATACTCTTCTTCCAGGGCTGGCCACCAAAACCAGGCCAGGCGCCCCTCTGAGTCTCTGTGCTCCTTCCAAAAAGAAGAGTGGACCAGAGTTTAAAGAAGCCTCGTACTCCAAAGCCCACATGAGCAGGGTTTGCACAGCCAAGGGAGCTGGGAACTCTGCCACTCTCTAAATGGACCTATAATCTCTAAGAACCTCTGGGGCGTGTCTCCCCCTCTGAGACGGAAAGTCCCCTGACACCTGTCTGCACTACATGGGCTACTGGGCGTAGGTTGGGTGCGCTCCCCAGCTTCAGTGCTGCAGTGGTTTTATTTGTGGCTGGATGGCAGAGTGGCTAAGAGCACATCTGGAGTTGGACAGCCAGTTGCATTCTGGCTGTGTGACTCTGAACAAGTCACCTCATCTCTCAGGACCACAGTCACCACTGTAAAATGGAACTATCTTATGCAATTGGTTTGATGCAATTAAAGCACTCAGTCCCATACGTTCATAAAGAGAACTCAGCTACTTAGTCGTACCCTCCAGAAAGGAGGGGCCTGTTTATTAGTCTCTGAGTCCCCCGTAGGACAGGGCCGAGTGCTGGGCACAAAGCTCAACCTGGCCTCCCTTTCTGAGAAAGGGATTCCACCAGAATAGCAGGCACCATTCTCAAAGAAAATCTCAGTGCAGACTCTTGAGCTATCCCCTCCCTGCCCAGAATTCTAACTGGGAGCCTGGCACGGGAGCTCTGATGCCCATCATTACTTCCAGAAGCTTCTGGTTCAAAAGTATGTGTGCATGGGGCTGGGCAGGGATCCTTGGCAGACAGGGGAAAGAGGGGAAGGTGGGAGACAGCGGCTGGGGAGGGGAACCCAAGGCAGGAAAGAGAGCTGACCTGGCCTTGCCACCTGAGGTGTGAGGCCCCTTGTGGGGCTTTGGGCACTGAGGTCACCGGGAGAACCACAGAGGGCAGACTGGCAGGTGGGCGGCAGACAGCGAGACTCTGTGATGTCATGTTTTCCCCAAATGACTCAATGGCTTGCCCCTGGGCTGTGAATGGTGAGCTCTGTGCTGTGGCCTCTGGCTTGCCTGGCATCTCTCCCTCTGTCACCTCCTGTCCTCCCTGCCCCAGGGACTCACAGCTACAACATCCATGCTCTGTTCCCGGCTGTGGCCTCAGCCCAGGGCACATCCATCTGCTGCCTGTCATGTCTCTCCAATCTCCACTTTAAGGGAAGTCCCAAGGACCAGACACACTTGCCTCTGACACCCCCTGGCTGTGACCTTGGGTAAGTGACTCTGCCTCTCTGAACCTCAGTTGCTTCATCTGTAAAATGGGGGAACTGCCATCCGCCTTACTGTGCTTTTCAGGGCTCAGTGAGCATCTAAGGCATTTGGCACACAGCAGGTGCTTAGCAAAAGGCAAGTACAACAGTCAGGGGACTCTGATCTGGCTTCACTTTACCTTCTAGCTGCATTAAATACACACCCGCTCATGTTTATTTATTTATTTATATGTACCCACGTGGTGGGTACTATTAGTGAGAAATGAGGCCCAGAGACAGTAAGCACTTGGCCGTGCCACGTAGCTAGAAAGTGAGGAGCGGGGTTTCCCAAGCAGGCGGTCTGGCTCTAGCGCTTGCATTTGGGAGCGCAACTCCACCAAGCCTCATCTCTCTCCCTCTTCCCATGCATCCTTCAGACTACAGTTCAGCCCAGTCAGACTCCTTCCAAATCCTGTACTTGATCTGAACTTTCCCATCTCTGGACTTTTGCCCAGCTTCCCCTCATGCACTGGAAGCCTACCTCCTCCAGAAAGGTTTCCCCAAGTCCTCCCTCATACCCTGTGCGTGAGTTCATCACATCTGAACTTGAATGCAATCATTTCTGCCCAAGCCTCTTCCCGTCCCATTTAGCCTAGAGGTGCCCCTGTTGCTTCCAGGCCACCCCGTGCCCTCTCAGGTCTGGACCGGCATGTAGTACCTGGACAGGAGCTGCCCGAGAACAGCACTTGGGGCCTCTGCTTCTGTGCAGACAGCTCGGGGCTGAGCTCTTCGTCCATGC
>NW_006207862.1:2216609-2219230 GCF_000334495.1 Tupaia belangeri chinensis
GGAAAAAGGCCCCTGCCACTGGAGGCCTCCACTGGCTGGGGGTCAGACTGGACACTGGAGAGGTTGAACAGACATCCGCAAAAAGGACAGGACTAGGAAGCACTCTCCAGTGGAGTTGAGGAGGAGCCCAGAGTGCACCCGCCCACCAGCCCACATCATTAAAAGGGGCATCCATGGGCAGGCAGGTGGCAGGATGGGAGGCGCCATGGGAGAGTTTCAGGCCCAACCTCAGGATCTCTGCCCTGTGCCCACAGGGTAATGAGACCTCAACTGCCTGGGCTGTCACTGTCCTTATCCCCTTCTGGCCCACACCAGCCACCTCTCCCATTCACTATGACTCCCACCACCCTCCCCAGACTCAGACCACTCCCTTCCAGGGGCTGGACTGTGGCTGTCCCATCCCCCAGGGTCCCAGTTCACGTCTGTGGCCCATGCCTTCCACAATCAGATATGGGCTCTCATGGCATGCCTGGAGCTATGCCAAGCACAGAGGACACGAAGGTGAGCCAGGCAGACTCTACCCTGCCCTCACAGGACACCGCCTGGTGCAGACCACAGACCAGGAATCACAATGCAGAGAGGCAAAATGCCACCAGGGGCTGTGCCCGTAGCCACAGGGAGGGCCACCAGCCCAGGCTTCCAGGAGAAGGTGGAAGGAATGGGGGGAGGACAGAGTGTCCTTGACAGCTGGAAAGGCTGCAGAGAGCAGGGTGTGTGCATCTGAGAAATGAGGAGAGTTTGGAACCTGGGATACCAAGTCCAGGGGAGGGCTGGAGAGAGAAAAGGTGGGGGAGACAAACTTGCTGAAAGGCTACAGGGCCCGGAGAAGGCACTCGGCATCTCGGGCACTCCCTGCGTCCTCCGAGCGGGGGTTCCATCTTTCTGGAATGGCCAGTTTCCCTTTGTTAACCTGCATCACCCTGCTGCCACATGCACCACTTCCTGAGACCAGGTCGGAGCAGAGGGGAGTAGCAACTAGTGAGCTGCCACACGATCTGAAAAGCCCCACTCAGCTAGCCACAGGGTGCTGGGATCAGACCCAGGGGATGTGAGGCTCATGCTTCCACCTGCAGTGACCACAGCTGGTGTGCCAGAGCACAGCGGCACGCCTGGCCACGCCACGACATATGTGTTCTCTCAGGCCATATCTTCTCCCAGGGCAGCCACAGCAGGACGGACGCTCGTGCAGGGGGTGTCGTGCAGGATCTAGAGCAGACTCTGACCCTGGTCGCTGAGCTCGGTCTGGCCTTGCTACTCTCCAGCCCAGGGGTGTGGCAACGTCTCCAGTCTGTCTGCCTCTGTTTGCCTGGAGCTTCTTGACAGCTCAAGGAGTGGATACCCAAGGGGTGCTCAGGATGCAGTGAGGCTGCTAGCTGTTGTTATAACTGTCCCTTTGTTCCCCACCCCGGCCACCTGCACCAGATGCAAAAGGAGGAAGACAAGAAAGAGAAACAGCAAGACTCAGAGCAAAAATAAGATGGGTGCCCACCACGTGGTCATGCCTGTTTTCAGTTCTTTATCCTCTGGGGATGGCAATGTGCACCTAGGGACCCACAGTTTCTAGGGTCTAATCTTGGGGCCTCTTCAGACATGTCTCTCCTGAGCCCTGCAGGCCAGACCCTCGGCTTCTCTGTCTCCCTGACAAGCCCCTGGCGGTCTCCAGAAGAGAGTCAAGCGCCCAATGTGGTCCAAGTTGTGAAATTCCTTCCTGAAAATCAGTGCAGTCACAGCCAGAGGGGGTGGCCCGGTTTGTTTTCAAAATATTTCCTCAGATAGCACTGCTTTGGCTTAGACACGTTCGCACTTTCCAGAATCCTGCAGATGGTGAGGCAGCTGGAGAGAAAGGGAGAAAGGGAAGCGGGGAGGAGAGGGGGAAGGCCCGGGGCCAAATCCCAGGTAGTGTGTGGGCTGCCACCAGCACAGGCAGGCGCGGCATGGCATGTGTGGACAAGAGTGTGCACACCAGGATGGAAGGCCGTCAGCGCAGTTTGCAAATGTCTCAGCTGTCAGGCATTCTTCTGAATCAAACTCTCCTCCTGATAGAATTCTGACTACTTTTTTCCTGTTCCAAAGTTGTTTCCAGAGGGCCTGGGAGAGTCATGCCTACAAACATTAACAGACACCTATACACAGCAACAGATCCTCCTGCCCCATCGACTTTGATAGGATGCTACATCCTGCCCCAGGGGTCGTGTTTATGACGCGGCGTCAGCCTTTCTGTCTCTAAGCGTGAAGTACACACATTCTGATTCTTTCAGGAACAGAGACCTGTATTTGTTTTTTATTTTTTAACCAAATAATAATCTAAGAATTTCAAACTCACCTATTACCTACATGCCTCTGCTTCCAGATGTCCCACCTTCTGGGGCCAGGCCAGGAAAGAACTCTATCCTGACTGACAACTTTCTTGCTCTCAAAAACGATGTAAACTGTATCTCGGCACCCCGAGAAACACCTTTGTCTCTTTCCAGCCCAGGTCACTGGCTCTCAGGCTCAGCAACACCCAGCATTATTATTATTTTGCTGAGTTGGTGATTCCATTGACGCTCCGAAGCCCAATATGTAGAACACAGAAATGGAAGAAAGTCCTGAAGCCCGCCTCCTATCAGGGGAGATTCCTG
>NW_006207862.1:2219292-2225012 GCF_000334495.1 Tupaia belangeri chinensis
AGTTCAAAAACTCCTGCTACTGGGAACCAGCAGTTAGCGTAATAGCTGTGTCGCTGGACTCCCACGTAGTCGACCGTGGTTTGAGTCCCGGACCCGGTGGCTTAAAACTCACGCTGGGCACGTGTGCGTGCGTGCCCAAGATCCCGAGAGGGGAATGGAGGAGAAGGGATTGCGGCGTGACCATCCCCCTGGGGTGTGATTTCTTGCTTTCTGTCTCTATGTTTCTCTCTGTCTGTCTGGTGAGCGCATGCGCCCTATAGTGAAAATCTCTCAAAAAAAAAACAAAAAAAAAATTCCTCCTACTAAAAGAATCGCACCTTTCTTAGGGGAGTTGGCACCCATATTGCTTTAAAATAATGAGCTTCCTAGGAGAGGATGAGATTATAATTCCAATAAATTCTAATTAGAGTCTGGAACACGGAATGCCATACCATCTCAGAGAATTGAGGCTCAGCAAGCCTCACTGACAAGTTCATGAGCGTCCCTGAGAAGGCTATACCCAGGTCCGTGGGTATCTGGGGCAGGCAGTGTGTGGATTATAGTAATAACATGTATGTAGCTCTCCCTGTGTGAGAGCACACCTCGAAACCCTTTACATGTGTGAACTCACTCCCAGCCCTGTGCTACCGTGGGTTACTGTTATCATCCCTTCTTACAAACCAGGAAACGCAGGCCCAGAGAAGTTAAGTGACTCACCCAAGGCCACACTGTTCCCAAGCAGGACCATAGGCATTCTGGCTTTAGATTCTGTGCTCTTCACCACTGCCTAATTTGCCTTTCCAATGAGTGTGTCCCTGTGTGTGTGCATCTGTGTGTGTATATATGCACTCGGGTCTATAAATGTCATATCTGTGTGTCTAACACATCTGGCGCTTCACTGAACTATTTGAGGGGGTGCTTCTCTGAGTGTGAGTGTGTGTGTGTGAGTGTGTATTTGTGTCTGACCAGGGCGAGGTGTGTACTGGTCGTGAGTGTGGTTGTGCAGACCAGCCTGCGGCTATAGGATGTGGGGCTTGCCCTACCACCCCCCCCTCGCTGGCAGCCTGGCAGCAGCAGGACCCAGTGCCTTCTTCAGCTGCACCTTCTCCCTAGATCCCAGAGTCTCAGGGTCTGCAGACCCAGCTGGGCACAGCCACACACAATGGGCAGGGCCCTCAGCCATTTCCCGGTGGGAAATGGGGTGCTTCTCACGGGGTGCTGGGTTTTAGAGTTGGTCACTAAATAAACTGACGTCAAATGATCGAGAATTCATTACCTAAAGACAGAGATGCTTACGAAAGAGCCTGAGCTTCTTGAGATTACATGACCCTCCACGACAATCGCACTCAGAGCTGACCTGACTGCAGTGAAGAGCAAGGGAACTCAAGATGTCATCTGGAAAGTCCAGAGGAACTACGCATATGGTTTTAGAGGGTTTCTCCACAGGTGGGCCCCATCTCAGAGGGATGGGGAAGTTAACTTTGGTCCACCTGCCCATGTCTAAGATGCAAAGCTTCCTCTGATGCCACAACACTGGGAAAAAGCCCACCATTCTCCACTGTCAAAGCCAAACTCACCAACCAAACAAGAGGTCTCCACGGGCCCGCTGGGCAGAGCCAGGCCTGGGTCTCCAGCAGATGAACGGGCTGCATCAGAAACCCGGGGCCTTTGCCCCACATGCTCCCTGTGCCTGCCACCAGCAGCCCTGCAGCACAAGGACTGACCAGCTGGGGCTGTGCTCAGTGCCTTTTGAGGCTCCCAAAGTCCCGAGGTGGGGGCTGAGAGGGGAGGGGCAGGTGTAGCCTCAGAGGCCGAATCAGAGCATCCCAGTCTGGCCTCCGAGGTGGAGGTGGGTGTTTGCTCACAGCATTCAGGAGAGGCTGAGCTGGGAACGGGCTTGTTTATTTTCCACACTTTTCCTCTAAATCCTTTTCATAGAGTCCTCCTGAACCCCGGTGATAAATTTCCCAGGGCCCTGAGAAACCCACAGTCCCTCAGCACACAGCCATCTTTGTGAGGGGGATCAGAAGGCATCTAGGGGAAGGGATGGGGGAGGTGAGACGTGAGGCTGCTGGTGGCCAGGGGCTCCCATAGCCTACCCCTCCCTCCTTGGGGGCCGGTGGCGGGGTTGGGGAGAGGACCAGGAGCCAGTAGCCAGGGTTGGGGTAATGGAGACAGAGGTTTGTCCTCCTTCAAGCACAGAACAAACTGCCCAGGCCTGTAGCTGTGGAGCCCACATGCTCAGGCAGGACAAGCAGCACCCTGTCACCTCTCCAGGCCTCAGAGAGGAAAAGGTGACAAGTGTTTCTGTCCGGAGAACGGAAAGGAAACTGGTTTCTTCTGCTGTGTGACTTCAGAAAGTTGGAGACCTCTCTGAGTATTCCCTCACAGCTGAGAGTCCCTCATGCTCCCCTCCCTTTATTCCTAGTCCCTTGACTTCACCCTAACCAGACAACATTCCCAAGGACCTCCCATATGGCAGGCACTGGGGAGACAGAGTCAGCGGTACAAAGACTAACCCCAGCCCCTCCAGTGGGTAGCTTGTTCCCATAACCAGTCTCCCAGATTTCACCCTTAACTGCCTGTCCATTCTGCAGGGGAGCAGGGAAAGGGCTCCAGTCTCTTTACAGCCCAGCACTGTGAAGGCTCTCAGAGCTCACCCAGGTGGGCCTTGGGGCCAGCGGAGCAGTCCCCACTCAGTGCTCCTTGCTCTTTTTTTAAAGATGCCAGCTTTCCCCATGCTATGGACACCCATCTCATAGGCTTTGAGGGCGGAGATGGGGGCGGATGGAACAGAGAACTCTGCCCAGCAGTCCTTGGGGGCTGGAGATTTAGAACACAAGCCAGACTGCCCTGGACCTTGGTGCCTGTGGAGGTGTCCCGAGCAGACGGCTTGCAGCTCCCTAGGTCCATGACCGTAGGCTCCACGCCTCATTTACTCAGCTGTCAAGTGGGGCCAACAGATCACCGTTGTCCCTCCATGGGGCACATCTGTGAATGCGTAGCTAGGAACAGGGTGAGTGTGTGCAGATCACCTACCCTGGCCACCTGGACTCTGCCCCATCCATCTCTTCTGAGGACCAGAGACTGCAGAGGAGTCCAGCTGTCCAGGGTATGTGGTGGGGATGGGCAGGATGGTGGGGACATGGTCCCTTATATTCGCCAGGTAAGTGACAAGGGAGGGTGGCAGGTGATTTCAGGGCTGATTTCAGAGTGGCAGGGTTGATTTCTCCAAGTAATAAATTACCCTAGGAAGGGCCTAAAGGGAAGAAGACTATAGTAATCCAGTTGAGGCTATTTCGGTTTACCTGGCAATCTCCTCCCTAGCCAAGGTCTCATCACAAGTGGTAGCTTTGTGCCCCCTTCTCAAACAAGCAGCAACTCATCTCCAGCAATATTACAATATCTCTCTGCACTCATACCCAACCCCCATTCCTCCCCGATTCCGGATCTACCTAGAAGACTCCGGAAGCCTTTGATTCTCACGGCCTATGGTATGACCCGGGCTGGGCAGAGTGTATGTGAAAAATCAATGCAATCACAGTGCCAGGGCCGTGTTGGTAAGCGGCATTAGGGCTTCCTTGCTGCCATGGAGAACCAGTAGGGACCTGACCGACAGCCTGGCACAGTGCAGATAGAAGGGGTTCTGAAGCCAGACTATCCAGGTTCACATCCTAGCTTTATCTGTCACCAGCTTTGTGACCCTGAGAAGGTTACATAACTTTTCTGAGCCTCAGCTTTCTACTCTGTAAAATGGAGATGCAATGCTAACCTCCTCAGGACAGCTTTATGAGATTTCGTGTGTCGAGTTCCTGATTGGCAGAAGGCATAAAGAAGGTGGAAAAGTGACCTGGGGAAAGGACTGGTTGTAGCATTCTACCTGAAAGTGTGGGTGGCCAAGCCAGGCTACCCCCTCTTCCATCTGAGCCCACAGTCCCTGGTCTGCTCAGATGCTATGCTAACTTCAGCATTCGGAGGCTTGCAATGCACACAGAACCCAGTCAGAGTTCTTCACGAGGCGGCTGGAGTGGAGACTGGCGCAACTCTTCAATTACATGCCCCCACATCCTTGCACACTCTCGATCCCAAGACTACTGGTAAGCCCAGTTCCAGTAACAGGGGATGTTTCTGCTCCTCCGGGCAATTCATGCCAGCTGGCACAGAAGAACCCACACTAATACACAGCACAGGGACTGTGACTGTCCCTCCACCTGCTGCCACCACAGAGCCAAGCCCCCTACTGGAAAACACAGCTCCTAGAGAATCCATGAGACCCATCTCCAGCCAGGCCAGCAGGAGCTAGGGGGGGAGTGGATTTCCCCAATCCCATGGTGCCTCTCCCCCATACACAGGCCCACTAGGCTGGCCCATCTCTTTCCCAGTCGGCCAGTAGATGCTAAAGGGGCGATTGCTAACTAGATCTCTGCTGTAGATTTAGTGATTCTCCAACTGAGACCCCCCCCCCTGAAACTCCCAAATAGCACACCATCTACCAAACCCCATGCCATGCCCAGGCCCAGCCCAGCCAGATGCAGAAATGGAAATTTTCCTGCTGCTCTCTTAGGGGGTCACAGGCCAACCCTGAAACTCAAGTGCCCAAGGCCAGCCCACAGGGCAGTGTGGAACAAGCTGCTTGGGCTGCTTCCCCAAACAGGTCAGGCTGGCCTCCCTGGATCCACCCAGGGTTCCCGCTGCAGGAAGATCATGCCTAGCCCAGCTGAGGCCCACTGGACTTGGTTCATAATAAATACTAATCACCGCTGTCATTATTCATCAAGCAACCTATTGATGGGCAGAGGCTAGGTCCAGGAAAATCCCTGAACACCTTTGGGACCTAGGACACCACACAGCGGAAATCAATCGCAACTTCAGGTGCAAGAAAAATAAGCCAGTCTTCCTGGCTGTCCTGGGACCTTGCCTCCCCTCACACATACATACCCATACCCAGGGCTGCAATCGCCTCACCAGCTCCCCTGGAAGTCCTCTGCGGAAACACATCCGCAGGGGGGAAGGGTCTCCGATTCCCTGGGAGACCCTGTCACGGCCAGCAGCCAGCTGTCCAGAGCAGCACCGGCCGGCCAGCCTTTTCCCTTTGCCCAGACCCCAGCACTCACGAGCAGAGTTTATGAATCACTCCCTCCTGTCTCGCGGCCTCGCCTCCGGAAGGACAGCACACACCCAGACACATCACCAGGCACAGAGTTTCCACACCAGGTCCGTGGAGCCTCGAGAACCCACTGCAATGTCTGCTTTCCTCCTCCTCTCTCCTTGGCCTCTGCAGCCTTTCCAAAAAAAAACTGGCAGCCCCTGCTCTGCTAGTTGCGCTTTGGGGGCTCCCTCTCACTGGAGGAGGTTGAGGGGGTGGCAAAGACCGTGGGCTTACACAGGGTGCCTGGCTGAAAGGTCAAAACCCTCGTGCTCCCAGGAACGTTCACTTGAGGCTGCAGCATGTGCCCGGCGGGTGTGGGATGTGCTCAGATCTGCACACGCTGAGTGGGCTGGGCAGCGGGGAGCTGTGTGCCCGGCGGGCGTGAATCTGGGCGCAGCAGCCCGTGGGTGTCTGCATGGGGTTTCCCGGCGCGGAGAACTCCGGCTCCCACCCTCCGCTTCGCCTTCTTCTTCCTCCAAAGTTTGGCGCGCGTGCTGGGACACGGAAGGCGGGGGGCGCACCGCCGAAGGCCTCCCCCAGCCGGGGAGGCGGTTCTGGGACTCAGGCTCCGCACTTACCCCGGCCGATGAGT
>NW_006207862.1:2225196-2230368 GCF_000334495.1 Tupaia belangeri chinensis
CCAGCGGCCCGCCGCGGCTGCGGCGACAGCGGATTCCTGAACCGCGTCCAAGGTGCCCCGGGAGCCCTCCTCCTCCTCCTCCTCTTCCTCACCCTACCCAGCTCCCACCCTAGCGCGCCCGGCAACTTGGGAACCGTTGGCTAAGTTGGCGCTGCACAGGGCCGCGCGCCCGCCGGGCCTCTAGGGGAGGAAGGGCGGACAGGGAGGAGCTGAGGGGAAGGGGAGGGGACCCGCCCCATGCCCTGGGGAGCCACTCTCTCCAGGACCCCGCTGTGGGCCTTTGTTCCGGGCGCCGCACCTCGGCCCGCGGGTCCCCTGGGACTCGCTAGGGGCCGCTCGGTTCCCCACCTCTTCCCAGCGAGGCTCCGAGCTCCCCGCCCCTGGACGGGGGTGGAGGGCTACGTGGAGATCTCCGCAGCTTTGCCCAGCCAGAGCCCCCCACCCTGCCGTCGCCAGGGAGACCTCTGGCTGCATGGATTCTTCACTATCTCTGTTCTGGGGAGGACCTTCCAGCCCCCTTCCCTGAGACAGGAGAGCTGAACGACTGTCCCCTGGGCTCCCGAAGACCACCGCACCTCCTCACTGGGCGGCAACAGGTCACTCACCCGCCCTTCTGCGCTTCCTCACAGCGCCAGCCATCCAAGGCTCCCCAGTGCACTGCCTGGGAAGTGGAGAGGAAGGGTAGTCCGCAGCGGCTGCCTGAGCTGCTGGCATTATTTTCGGACCCTGTCGGTTGGTATCTCCAGCTGAGTCTGCCGCTTGAGTGGGACCTTGGTCGCCTCCCGCACATGGGGCAGTGGCCCCCTGGGCAGCCCCAGTTGTAGGACTAGCCTCACGAGGAGCATGATAAAGGGCACAGAACTAGAATACAGACGGAACCTCCTCCATCAGCGTGTCGAACCCTAGTGATGGTCACGTCTCTGAAGACGAAGGCGTCTTCACTTGGGCTTCTTGGGCTTTCCACCTGGGACTTCTCAGTACTTAGCATGGGGGCTAATTCAGGCCTGAGGCAGCAGGTCCTGATACTTAATGGGATAGTACCGAGTTTAGACACCGCTATTTCTTGTAAAGAAGAAGTAGGAAAATACCTAAAAGAGGAAATTCCACATCTGTACTTGGTCACTCTCTCTTATTTCCAGCATTTGCAGATGAGAAAGAAGACCACAGACATGTCTTGGGCAGCAAATAAAGAACCCAATGGAACAGAGCAGACCCAGGCTTTCCCAGGAGCCCCCATCTCCGGTGCTGGGAGTCAGATATTTCTGTACATTATCTGGGTCCAGACCAAGCAGAGCTCCCACCAAGGCTGTAGCCGGAGGGGCCCGGACAAGCGGATGTCATCAGACCTTGGTTTCCCTTTTGGCAGAAAAACCCAATTGGGTGCTTCAGTCCTGCTACCAGTTCTATGCCGTTAAAGGGGCCTGGGGCATTCAGACCCCAGCTCACCTCCTGGGTGAATTCCTGAATCCCTCACTCCCCGTCTTCTGCAGCCCTGGAAGTGAGGCCCTGGCTGTTCTCGCCTCACCTGGCTGGCCTCTGACTTGGAATCTGACTGCGTGCTCTCTAGCAGGTTTTCCACAAGAATATCTTTGCACATGGGAGAAAACTCTACAGCCTCTTCTCAGATGGGAGGGCTGTTGGGGATGAGGGTAGGGTGGCGTGGGACACAAGACGTTACTGAGAAATGCCTGCCTTCACCAAACCCTTGTTGAACACATGCTGGATAGTGGATCGAGGGAGGCAGACAAGCCTCAGTCCCACCCTCTGTCTAGAAAAGAAGACGAATGTCTACAGAGATACCAGGGATACACTATACTTCATGATTGTGGCTGGCAGAGGGGTTTCCAGAGCAGAGCCCCGGGCTTGCACAACTCCAGGGGGCACCAGACACACAGAATGTGATGTGATTGTTGGCCCCTAGAATTGTGCAATGCTGCAGCCTTATTCCCTGGGTTTGAGTTCCACAGTAGAAAAGGAGGTAGAGTTGCTGAAAGGGCATTCATTCCCCAGGCTGTGGACTGGAGGGACAGCTGCAGGGCTTCAGGGAAGGTATATTGTGTGCAGATGAGAGGGACTGGGAGAGACGCTCCAGGACATTGGAGATTTTCACCCTAAAACAGTTTCCAGGCTCAACTTCTTCCCACAATTGTTCAGTCAATAAAATGGGGTGGAGGGGTTTGTTCTTTAATTATTGTTTTTTTCCACTGTTTTTTAAAATTTTTATTAGATTTATGTTCTGTTTGAAAAATAGAAAGAACTTGCCAGGCCAGAGGCAGAAGTGCAAAACGGTTAAGAATGGCCTGACCACCTGACCACTGGGCAACCAGGGCAACTGTTTATAAGCCAGGAAGAAAGCCCTCGCCAGAAACCAGCCCTACAGGTACCCTGATTGTGAACTTCCAGGCTCCAGAACTATGATAAAGTCAGTTTCCATTGTATAAGCCACCCAGTGGGTGGTGATTTGTTATGGAAGGCATAGCAGAATAATACAGCCCGAATAAAAGCAATACTAGGGTTAAAACAAAAAAAAAGCCCAAAAGATCCACAGACAATATCTATAGTGAAACTCATGACAAGTTAAATCCACAAACCCAATATGCAGGTCAGTGGGGACAAACCACGGCAGGTACAAGACTACTTGATAGCGTGTCTATGTGGGAGGGAGCAGAAAGAAGGCAGCTGGGCCCCAGAACAGGAAAACCCCCAAATTACCAACTAGTACCAGTACTCACAAATATGTCAGGCCAATCTGGAACAGAAAGAAACTGGAAATCCTTCTGCAGAGCCCGACTTACATGTGAGTGCAAAGGGAGGGCCACTGTGCAGTCAGTGAACCTGAGGGAGCCATCTGGGCCTTCTACACTCTCCATTGCCTCCCCTGTGAACTCTTGAAATGGACAAACCGGGCCAGTCACAGAAGCACAGTGATAACACAATGCTACCTATGCTGAATGCTAACACGTGATGTCCCAGGTTTGAATCTCAAGGTCTCTCTTTACATGCCTGGCGCACGTGCGTGTCCTGTGACTGGCTGAGGCTAGGTGTGACTAGCTGTTCAGAGACTCTATTGGTCACGCCCCACCCCCACCCCACTGTTCTCTCTCTTATAGAAGAAATAAATAAGTAAACTTTGAAAATAAAGATTGGGCCACCTCATGGCTGACCATGAGGTTCAAGTCCCAGACCTGACAGCTTAAAAAACACACCAGGGGATTCAGGTGAGGAGAGGTGCGGCGCCTCCGCTGCCAACGTGGTTTCTCAACTGTTGTTACCCGGCGGTTGTGGATCCCGGCTACTGTAGCGCTAGGGTGTCAGTCGCTCCTGCCCAGAACACTTCAGTTCTGCCCTGCAAGAATATATAATAACTGCAGATTAGTGTGTCCTTTTATTTATTTATTTATTTATTTATTTATTTATTTTGGAGAGGTTTTCGCTATAGGGCACATGCGCTCGCCAGACAGACAGAGAGAGACATAGAGACAGAAAGCGGGAAATCACCCCCCAGGGGGGATGGCATTTAAAAGAACTAGGAACACTGATGAGATGGTTGAATTACGCATTCTGCTTCAGAGCAAGAATGCTGGGGCAGTGATTGGAAAAGGAGGCAAGAATATTAAGGCTCTGCGAACGGATTACAATGCCAGTGTTTCAGTCCCAGACAGCAGTGGCCCCGAGTGCATATTGAGTATCAGTGCTGATACTGAAACAATTGGAGAAATTCTGAAGAAGATCATCCCTACCTTGGGAGAGGGCCTGCAGTTGCCATCACCCTCTGCAACCAGCCAGCTCCCGCTCGAATCTGATGCTGTGGAATGCTTAAATTACCAACACTGTAAAGGAAGCGACTTTGACTGCGAGTTGAGACTGTTGATTCATCAGAGTTTGGCAGGAGGAATTATTGGGGTCAAAGGTGCTAAAATCAAAGAACTTCGAGAGAACACTCAGACGACAATCAAGCTTTTCCAGGAATGCTGTCCTCATTCCACTGACAGAGTCGTTCTTTTTTTTTGGAGAGGTTTTTGCTATAGGGCGCGTGCGCTCGCCAGCCAGACAGAGACAGAGAGACAGAAAGCGAGAAATCACCCCCCAGGGGGGATGGCCACACCGCAATCCCTTCTCCTCCATTCTCCTCTTGGGATCTTGGGCACGCACGCACACGCGCCCGGCATGAGTTTAAGCCACCGGGTCCGGGACTTGAACTGCGGTGGACTACGTGGGAGTCCAGCGACATAGCCATTACACTAACTGCTGGTCCGCAGAGTCGTTCTTATTGGAGGAAAGGCTGATAGAGTTGTAGAGTGTATAAAGATCATCCTTGATCTTATATCCGAGTCTCTTATCAAAGGACCTGCACAACCTTATGATCCCAATTTTTATAATGAAACCTATGACTATGGTGGTTTTACCATGATGTTCGATGACCGCTGTGGATGTCCTGTGGGATTTCCCATGCAGGAAAGAGGTGGTTTTGACAGAATACCTCCTGGTTGGGGTGGACGTCCCATGCCTCCATCTGGAAGAGACTATGATGATATGAGCCCTCGTCGAGGACCTCCTTCTCCTCCTCCTCCTCCTGGACGAGGGGGCCGGGGCTGTAGGAGAGCTTGGACCTTCCTCTTCCACCACCGCCTAGAGGAGGAGATTTAATGGCTTATGACAGAAGAGGAAGACCTGGGGACCGTTGTGATGGCATGGCTGGTTTCAGTGCTGATGAAATTTGGGATTCTGCAATAGATCCATGGAGCCCATCCGAATGGCAGATGGCTTATGAACCTCAGTCTGGCTCTGGATATGATTATTCCTAGGCAGGGGGTCATGGATCATATGGCGATCTTGGTGGACCTATTATTACTACACAAGTAACTATTCCCGAAGGTTTGGCTGGTTCTATTATTGGCAAAGGAGGTCAGCGAATTAAACAAATTTGTCATGAATCGGGAGCTTCGATCAAAATTGATGAGCCTTTAGAAGGCTCCGAAGATCAGATCATCACCGTTACAGGAACGCAGGGCCAGATGCAGAATGCACAATATTTGCTGCAGAACAGTGCGAAGCAGTATTCTGGAAAGTTTTTCTAAGACTAGTGAAGAACTGAAAATGAAAAAGTCCTGCATCTTTTTTTTTTTTTTTTTTTCTTTTGTTTAAAACCGCAAACTTCCCCTTGTTCATGGG
>NW_006207862.1:2230384-2242687 GCF_000334495.1 Tupaia belangeri chinensis
GTAGGGAAATCTTTGCTGTTCACCAGATGTAATGTTTTAGTTCTTTATAAACAGGGTTGGGGGAGGGGAAGGGTGTGCAAAAACTAACATTGAAATGTTGAAACAGCCGCAGAGTGAGTGAATTTTATTTTTGTTCATTGTTGGTGGTTAAAAAGAAAATCCTCCCCATGTAATTATTGTGAACACCTTGCTTTGTGGTCACTGCAACATTTGGGGGTGGGACAGGGAGGAAAAGTAACAATAGTCCACATGTCCCTGGCCTATGTTCAGAGCAGGGTGCAGAATGGAGTGCTCTTTTGTAAAAAAAGTTTTATGATTTTTAAAATAAATTTAGTGAACAACAACAACAACAAAAACCCCACCAGGCATGTGTGTGTACATGCCTAAAATCCCCAAGAGGGAGAAATAGAAGAGAAGGGATTGCAACATGACCATTCCCCATGGGAGAGAGGGTGCTTTCTCGTTTGCCTTCTCTCTGTCTCTCTCTAGTGAGTGCACACACCCCCTGGCAAATTAAAAAAAAAAAAAAAACGGGCACACTATACACCTGGGAAAATCAACCCTGAGACCTGCCTAAGAAAATTACTGGGCCTTGAAGAAATAGAAAAAAATTGGGGAATAAAGCAAAAAGACAAAATCACTTAAAAAGGAAGGAAAAATCAATTGTCATCTGACTTTCAGCAGCAATGACTTAAGCCAGAAGACAATCTAATGACATATGTCAGGACATGCGAACCAAGAATTTCATACTGAGTGACTTGACCTTCAGGTTTAAAAGGCGTAAATAAACTGTTATGAATATGGAGTCCTTTCTGGGTAATCCACTCGAGAATAAGCTTCAGAAAACCAAAAAGATTGGTGGCTCATTTCCATTAAGTCTTGGAAAGTATCCCAGCTAATAAACAAAGAAGAAATCATAGAATTAGAATATCACCATTTTGCAGCCCCCTGTGTCCTGGAGGATCCAGGCAGGGATCATCAGCAGTTGCTAATATCAAAAAAAGAGAGAGCATCTGGGGCCGGCAGGTGGCGTGGTGGTTAGGGGTGCGGGACTCCCACATGGTCGACCACGCTTCGAGTCCTGGACCTGGTGGCTTGCTTTCTCACTTTATGTCTCTCTCGCTCTCTCTTGCTCTGTCCCTCTCTGGTCAAATTAAAATACATAAATAAAGTTGAATTTAAAAAAGAGAGAGAGCATCAACATTGCATATCTCCTGATATGCAAAGTCTCGCTATTAACTAGTCTTGCCAGAGTACTGAATGGTGGCACAGCAGTCAAACATCATGCTCTTTGCGACTGATCCTGGTGGGAAGGGTCTGGGTTCGTGTCTGAGACCTCCCTTGCTATGGCATGTGTACACCCGTGATCTGCGGCTGGCTGATGCTGGGGATAAATTGTGGCATCGAGATCCTATTGGGGCGCTGTCTCTCTGTCTCTTTATCTCTCTTCCTATCTTATTTATGGGAGAGATAAAAATAAATAAATAAACTTTAAATAATCTTAACCCTCCAGCTTTCCTTTGGTCCAGGCTGGTCAAGGGTCTGCCTCTTTGGCTATAGAGTTGGGGTTTTATATAAGGAACAGAAAAGAAGAAGGAATATGAATCCTATCAAGTGTATAATCTAACTACCAATTTAAAGAAATACAGGGGACAGAAGAACATCGCTAAAATGTTACCACCAAGATCAACATGGATCAGATTGGAAAATTCTACAGGCAAAAGACCCAAGATTTTTAGCAACCATCAAACACAAATTACAAGAGGGAAAAAAAGATGTAAGGAGACCAGTAGATGGGGTAATGGTTATGTAGCTCGCAGCTTAAAAGTCACGCTGTGTGTGTGTGTGTGTGTGTGTGTGTGTGTGTGTGTGTATGTGTGTGCATGCCCAAAATCCCAAGAGGAGAATGGAGGAGAAGGGACTGTGATGTGGACATCCCCCCAGGGGGTGATTTCTGTCTCTCTGGCAAGCACACATGCCCTGTTGAAAAAATCTCTCTTAAAGAAAAAAAGTCAGAGAAATTTATAGATGAAAAGAGATCGATGTAAAAACAGCTTTTTGTTTTTGTTTTTTTGAAGAGGCATTGTATTCGCGAGTTTTTAAAAATTTTGCCAGAAGGCACACACACTTGGGGTGGGGGGTACTGGGCGGGGGAGGGGGGGAGTGAGAAAGCGCATCCCCCAGGGGCATGGTCACACCAGGATCTGTCCTCCATTTCTCCCTCCTTTCAGGAGGGCCACCCTCTCCTGGTGCACCCCACTCCAGGCAGCCGGCACCTGCATCTCTCTGTGGGAGGACTTCCCTGGGCAGCCAGACCCTCCTGCCCCATGCCCACAGGAGCCCTGTGCCACCTGGAGAGTCACACCCTGCTGAGACAGCGCTTCATCCACAGCTGGAAGGCGTGGAGCCCCAGCACTTCCAGCCCCCTGACACCTGACTGGGACAACTCTGAGGTGTGACCTGCTCTGCCTCCAGAGCTGAGCCCCTCGCAGGACTGCTTTCCACTCATGGCACTTGGCTTGACATTGCCCGTTTATGGGGCTCTGTCCTTCCCCACTCCCATTCCCCACGGCCCTGCTGGCTTTCTTGGGATAATAATCCCAAATACATACTTTCCCATGAGTCTAGACTAGGGAAGCCATGACCCTTCCCACTCTGATGCTCACACCTGTGAGAGTTCCCCTCCCTCTCTGGGGCCTCAGTCTCCCATCTAGATAATGAAGACATTGAACCAGTTGATGGTACGGTCCCTTGTAGCTTTAGGTGAGCAGCTCGGCAGTCCTCCCCTTTCCAGCCTTGAACACAGGGCTCCAGCCACCAGGACCTCTTTGCCAAGTGAGCCAGCCGATCCTGGCATTCTCCCTCTTTTGCCTTCTGATCAGAAACTGGGTCAACAGGTCAGCCCTGCATCCCAGGCCGCTCTGAGGGCCAGCTGGGGCAGCAGGGCCTTGGAAGCTGGTAGGATGCTGTCCAAAGATGTCATTAGAAAGATGCCAAGGGTCCAGGTTTCCATGGCAACCCCTACTGGGAACTGGCAAGAATGCATGGACCCATCTGACTGATTTTTGGCCTGGCAACTGCATACCTGCCTTCTGTCTAAGCTGGTCAAGGGTCTGCCTCCTTGGCTGTAGAGGGGAGGTTTTTACAGGAGGCAGCCATGTTAGTAGCCCTCACTCTGCCAGAGCACTTCAATTGGGTTTTGTTGCCATGCTCAGAAATATTCCAGGTACCCACCATCCCCTCTAATTCCTTTGCTTGAACTTCACCAACAGAGGTAGGAAGGAGAATGGATAGTTGGCAAACTCTTTTGCAGTTCTCACTCCAAAAGGAGAGCTTGGGACTGGAAGGTACAAATCCTGAACCAGGATTCAAATCTTCAGCTCCGGATGGCTCTGCAGCATCCACCCATCACATATCCTCGCAGTGCTTCAGCTTCTTTAGCAGGACATTGGGATGGAAAGAGCACCACTTGGAATCAGGCATACTTGGGATGTGTTTGCAAAAATAAACTGAGGCGCAATAATTTTTTTTTTAAAGAGTATTTTTTGGGACCAGCAGATGGCATAATGGTTACATTACTGGATTCCCATATGGCCGACTACAGTTTGAGTCCCAGACCCGGAGGGCGTGTGTGTGTGTGTGTGTGCGCGTGCCTAAAATCCCGAGAGGAGACCGGAGGAGAAGGAACTGTGGTGTGGCCATGCCCCCAGGGGTTGATTTCTCTCTTTCTGTCTCTCTCAGTCTCTCTGTCTCCCCTATAAGCGTATGTACCTTATAGCAAAACTCTCTAAAAAATAGTTTGTCTGAGTAAACAATGAATTGAGCAGCTAAAACCAGAAGAGGTTGAGAAGTCCCACTGAGGAAATGCATGGGGAGGCTTTTATAGATAGAAACAGAAATAAAGCCAAGAAAATATTTGATTGACTATAGTTACGCAGTTGTCTTATTTACTTTAGCCCATTGGAAAGTCCCTAGTTTTATAATTATGCGTTTGTTCCCTACTTCTGATTGGTTGAGCTTAGTTGTATTTTTCTTTAATATAGGCATTTACAAGAAATAGCATTTTAGTCTTTGTTCCTTTTGCTATAACTGAATACCACAGACTGGGTAATTTATAAAGAATGAACAGTTTTTCACCTCACAGTTCTAGAGAGCTAAGGTTGAGGGCCTGCGTCTGGTGAAGGCCTTCGTGCTGGGGAGAGAGGACCTTCTACAGCGTCCCACGGCAGTGCAGGCATCACGTGGTGAGAGAGTGGGAGCATGTCGGTTTCCCATGCAGCCATGTGGCCTTTCTCCCTCTTTTTATAAACTCACCAACATTTCATAATGGGGACTCACTCTGATAACCTCATCTAATCCTGATCACTTCCTGAAGGCCCACCTCTTAATCCCATGGTGGGATTGTTTCCGCCCTCTTAATACTGTCGTAATAGCTACCAAATGTCAATACACAAGTTTTGGGGGGCACATATTCAACCCATACCAAAGAGCTCATTACCTTTTGCTTATTTTTACAACTCAGGCAAGGTTTAGGTCACTGATGAAGACTCACTGGTTTTATCTGCTCAGGGATTCTTCAGGCCTGGGCTCCATTTATATTTCTTATATATTACTTTTTAAATTTTATTTTAATACATTTATTTTGAATTCAAATTTAGACTACATGTCTGAATTTATTGAATAAAATGTGTTGAGTGCCCTCAATGTGCCACCCCTCTCATAGGTGCTAGAATTTAGCTGTGTTTGAAGCAGACTCAGTCCTGATCACAAGGAGATTTTAGTCTAGTGGAATCCAAGGCCACAACCCTGAGATAATGACATGAACTGTGGCACTGATATGCTAGGAGGCAGAGGTGCCAGGAAAGAACAGCTCAGGGACAGGAGCAGAGCAGGGAGATTACTTTAGATGACATACTTGAAAAAGGCACTCTGGCCTAGGTAAGTCTCCTGGCCAAATCTGAACCTCGGTTTCATCTGTCACCTGGAGTGAAGAATGCCCACCTCCCAAGGATGCTGTGAGGACTGAATAGCACCACAAAGACCTGAAGTGTCCAGAGTAAAGGCTGCCAGTATAAATGGCGTATTACTTAGACAAAGACTCATTACCAGTGCTGTCAGTCAAGAAGAGCAATGGAGCAAATGAGGTTGTCCAGTTTCCAATTTTACTTTATTAGTAGTATTTCTTTTCTTTCTTTTGTTTTTTTAGAGATTTTTGCACGTACACGTGCCCTCCAGGTCTGGGACTCAAACTGCATGTGCACTTGCTGGAGAGACAGAGAGAGAGAGAGAGAGATAGAAAGACAGAAAATGAGACCCTGTCCTCCCCAGGGGGGATGGCCATGCCACAATCCCTTCTCCTCCATTTTTCTATTGGGATTTTGGGCATGCATGCACACACTCCCCACGTGAGTTTTAAGCCACCGGGTCTGGGACTCGAACCACGTTCAACAACATGGGAGTCCAGCAACATAAACATTACGCCATCTGCTGGTCCCTCAGTATTTTTTTCTTGTTAAGGATCTTTGTGTATAGTAATTCATTAATACTTATTGAATAAAAGGTAATATTAATATGCATTAATTAGAATTATATTCATATTGGAAGTATTATTTGTTAATATTAATATTTGATGTGAATATCCAGTAAATGCTAAGTAATTAAAATAGCTTATTTTTACCTCATAAAAATTAAGTAAAAAATTTTTTTATACTTTTTTTTTTGGAAGAGGTTTTTGCTATAGGGCGCACATGTGCTCGCCAGAAAGACAGAGAGAGACAGAGAGACAGAAAGCGAGAAATCACCCCTCAGCGGGGATGGCCATGCCGCAATCCCTTCTCCATTCTCCTCTCAGGATCTTGGGCACGCACGCACACACTCCCAGCGTGAGTTTGAGCCACCAGGTCCCACCTCGAACCGTGGTCTACTACATGGGAGTCCAGTGACACAGCCATTACACCAATTGCTGGTCCCAGAATTAAGTAAAATTACTAAATATTAAATTCAAGGAAATAAGGAAAAATTACATTGAAAAAATTAAAATTAATTACTTACTAATTTAATTAAATAATAGAAGTCTGCAAAAGTAAAACAAACAAAAGAAACCCTCAACTGCATCAGTTCTCTGAAAGGCCCCAATAACATCCGAGAGGCCTTAGGAGTTGAGATTTTATTTTGTGGATTCCAGGGTCCAGGATGGATGCTGTTTTAGTGACACAGCCTTGACAAGCACACGGAGGGCCCCTTGTGTTTCCCGTGTAGCCACGTGGTCAGTGCTCAGACAGACTGCAGAGGAACGACGGCCTCTCTGCAGGGAATGGGCACAAGGTGGTAAGAAAGAGTGCACTTGACTGAAGGCTGCCCGGGCACCCTAGTGACCCAGCCCTCCCATGCTACCCCTCTAGCCTCGCTGTTATGAAGGGAGCCCCATACTCAGCACCAACCTGCCTCCTTGAAAAAGAGACTTCCCTTCTTGGAAAGCGCTGTGCTTCCAAGAGGGCCCAGCACAACTGGATGGTAGAGGTGAGGCGGAAACTGGGAGGCCCCAGACTTTTCCCTGTTCCAGTTTTGACTCACAGCTTCAAGCTATGACCCTAAGTTTTAGGAGAGACTTCAGCCACAGAGCATCACCAAGGAGCAAGGCTAAGGGGCCACCCTGAGGTCTGAGTGTCGCTGGGGAATTAAGGTCTGAGTATCACAGGGGAATTGCAGTACAGAGGCGGTCAGGCACCCAAATGGCAGGTTTGCAGGCTAACTAGTGACTGGAATGGATAAAAATAACCCCGGCCAAGGTCAGGAGACGAGAGGTGGCATCTCCACTTGAAAAACCAGGGTGGCTACAGACACGGCCTTGGCAGGACGCCGGAGAAAGGGCCTCGCTCCCGTCTGCACGTCTGCACGTAGCTCCAGCAAGAAGGCCGCCACAGGGCCACTCCCTCGGCCTGAGTCTCTGCCGTGCTCCAGGCACTCGTCCAGAAAATCCGGAAAAGAAGGAAGATATACAATTCTCGAGGTAGTTATTTCACTTTTTTCCCATCTTTGGGGTTTAACCAAAAACAGCCTTGGGATCCTATTTTCAGACCTGTTTATAAAGCTCAGAGTGCTTGTTTGTTTTTATTTTTCTTAAGGATTCTTGTTTTTAAAACGGGCTAGAAGAGGAGTGTGTAGAGTAGCTTGCCATTCTGGCGAGAAAAGGGCTAGGAAAGAATACGTACCAGTCTCTCTCTCTCTCTCTTTTAAGTTTATTTATTTCTTCATGAGCAAGAGAGACAGAGAGAGGCAGAGACAGCATTCCCAACAAGTTCCTCACTCTGCAATCCACCCCCAGATTTGGTCCTGGATAGTGTGTTCTACACACTCAGGGAAGTTTCAGACACAGCCCAGAACTTGGCTTTGTGGGTTCAGTCTTGCAGAATGCCGTGTGTTACTGCCATGCCGTAGCCGGCCCCTCTACCTAGCTCTATAAAGGAGCATGGATCGCCCCTGGAGGACTGCCCTAGAAACTAGTCACATGAGTGGTCTTCAGCATGGGAAACTGGGTGGCTGGGGCATAGGTGCAGGGAAAACGTGTTTTTCTTTTGCTTACTGTAGAGAGACTCTGAAGCCCTCCTTCCCCCCCAAAACTGTGTGTGAGGGTGTCACACAGGCAGGTCTAGGACTCAGCAATCCCATTGCTAGGAATTCCCAACAAATAAATAAATTATACAGAGATACCTGCAAAAGAGTTGTACACAGTATGGTTTGTGAACCGGGCTGGCATGGGGAAAATGCATCCCATGTCCCTGTGGAAAACCATGCAGCTGTTAAAAAGGACATGCAGATCTGTGAGTGCTGACCTAGAAAGACATCCTGTCATTGTTGAGGGGAAAGGCGTGTTTGAAAACCACGTGCGTGTGAGTGTGTGATCCCATTCGTGTGAAACTGTGCACGTGTATCACGTGGACGATACTCAGCAAGGTGGTTATGCAACGGTTTAGATTAACTTCTAGCTGGCCAGCAGGTTGTATGGTGGTTAAGGCGCTGGACTTCCGCATGGCTGACTGTGATTCAAATCCCAGTCCTGGCGGTTTATTTTCTCATTTTCCCCCCTCTCTTTTTCTGTCTCTGTCTGGTCAAGTTAAAATAATAATAATTAGTAAAATTAAATAAAAATAAATCTAAAAAGAAGAGTAACTTCTAGCTCTTAGAGTGAAAGATCTATTAAATGAACTTATATCAGATGAACGCATCTGCTGATAACAATTGCAGCTATGGGTAAAGTACATTAAAAAAATGTTGGAGCCTGGCATAGGGGTACCTGCCTGTAACTGCAGCTCCTCAGGAAGCTGAGGCAGGAGGATTTTGAGTTCAAAGTGAATCTAGGTAACATAGGGAGCCCTGGGGCCAGCAGGTGGCGTAGTGGTTGTGGCACTGGACTCCCACATGGCCAACCACTATGCAAGTCCAGGACCCAGTGACTGGAGACTCACTCTGGGCGCATGTGTGCGCGTGCCCAGAGTCCTGAGGAGAATGGGATAGAAGGGATTGCAGCATGGCCTTCCCCACTGGGAGGTAATTTCTCACTTTTTCTCTCTCAGTCTTTCTGTGTGCTCCACAAGCACACAAGCAAAAATCTCTATTAATTTTTTTTTTAAAGCAAGCTCTACTTTATACAAAATAAATTAATTGAAAAAAAAAAAAAACATTTGGAGGCTCTGCAGAGGAGCAAGAGAGACAGAGAGAGGCAGAGACAGCATTCCCAACAAGTTCCTCACTCTGCAATCCACCCCCAGATTTGGTCCTGGATAGTGTGTTCTACACACTCAGGGAAGTTTCAGACACAGCCCAGAACTTGGCTTTGTGGGTTCAGTCTTGCAGAATGCCGTGTGTTACTGCCATGCCGTAGCCGGCCCCTCTACCTAGCTCTATAAAGGAGCATGGATCGCCCCTGGAGGACTGCCCTAGAAACTAGTCACATGAGTGGTCTTCAGCATGGGAAACTGGGTGGCTGGGGCATAGGTGCAGGGAAAACGTGTTTTTCTTTTGCTTACTGTAGAGAGACTCTGAAGCCCTCCTTCCCCCCCAAAACTGTGTGTGAGGGTGTCACACAGGCAGGTCTAGGACTCAGCAATCCCATTGCTAGGAATTCCCAACAAATAAATAAATTATACAGAGATACCTGCAAAAGAGTTGTACACAGTATGGTTTGTGAACCGGGCTGGCATGGGGAAAATGCATCCCATGTCCCTGTGGAAAACCATGCAGCTGTTAAAAAGGACATGCAGATCTGTGAGTGCTGACCTAGAAAGACATCCTGTCATTGTTGAGGGGAAAGGCGTGTTTGAAAACCACGTGCGTGTGAGTGTGTGATCCCATTCGTGTGAAACTGTGCACGTGTATCACGTGGACGATACTCAGCAAGGTGGTTATGCAACGGTTTAGATTAACTTCTAGCTGGCCAGCAGGTTGTATGGTGGTTAAGGCGCTGGACTTCCGCATGGCTGACTGTGATTCAAATCCCAGTCCTGGCGGTTTATTTTCTCATTTTCCCCCCTCTCTTTTTCTGTCTCTGTCTGGTCAAGTTAAAATAATAATAATTAGTAAAATTAAATAAAAATAAATCTAAAAAGAAGAGTAACTTCTAGCTCTTAGAGTGAAAGATCTATTAAATGAACTTATATCAGATGAACGCATCTGCTGATAACAATTGCAGCTATGGGTAAAGTACATTAAAAAAATGTTGGAGCCTGGCATAGGGGTACCTGCCTGTAACTGCAGCTCCTCAGGAAGCTGAGGCAGGAGGATTTTGAGTTCAAAGTGAATCTAGGTAACATAGGGAGCCCTGGGGCCAGCAGGTGGCGTAGTGGTTGTGGCACTGGACTCCCACATGGCCAACCACTATGCAAGTCCAGGACCCAGTGACTGGAGACTCACTCTGGGCGCATGTGTGCGCGTGCCCAGAGTCCTGAGGAGAATGGGATAGAAGGGATTGCAGCATGGCCTTCCCCACTGGGAGGTAATTTCTCACTTTTTCTCTCTCAGTCTTTCTGTGTCTTCCACAAGCACACAAGCAAAAATCTCTATTAATTTTTTTTTTAAAGCCTGCTCTACTTTATACAAAATAAATTAATTGAAAAAAAAAAAAAACATTTGGAGGCTCTGCAGAGCTGCCAAAAGCAGAAGGAAACGAGGGGATGAGATCCTGGAAGAAAGGCTTCTCGGTTTTTTCTTCTGAGGGCCCAGCTGGGTCCCTGCAGAGCCCAGGGAAGGAACTAGTGCCGAAAGCCACTGCGTGCTGGCAGAGGGACTAGAGGTCGATGAGCAGCAAATGGTGGAGGGAGGAAATCCTAGGAGGCAGGAAGCAGGGAAAGCAGGGCCAACACCTGCCTTAAAATTCCCGTCAGGCCAGGCGCGGTGATAACGCAATGAAACTCACATGGAGAAGGGCTGGGGCTGGCACCTCCCTGAGCTGCGGGTGCTAGCGGCAGGAAGACCCTGGGGGAGTGCAAGTCTCTCTCAAGGAAAAAGAAGAATATTTTTAAAAACCAAAACTCTGAGATTCTTAGCTGACTCCTGTCTAGCATATGTGGAGAGCGAGACTCTGAGGAGTTCAGTGAAAATGAGAAGTAAATGGAGATTCTAGAACAGACAAAAACAATATCCGAAGTCAAACATCGACTGGAAGATGGGCAGCACCCCAACCTATCTTCCTACACCGCACTGTGCCCACCCTCTCCTCAAAAGTGCTTTCTAATTTCCCTTAGGATTTCTTCCTTGACCCGGCGAGGATCTGGAAGTGCCGCTTAATTTAAAAGCATTAGGTGAGTTTCTCAATCTCACGTCGGTATTGGTTTCCAGTAGATTGTATTTCATCCCACTGCTGCAAGGAGCCCTCTCCGCATTGTTTCCTTTTACATGTATCGAGACTTTCATGGCCAAACATATGGTTCCTCTTGATCGGCATTCCACAGGCATTTGAGAAGAATGTGTGTCCTGGGGAGCACAGAGCCTTACGGTCCCCGATTAAGTGGGGGAGTTTCAGGAGGAAGGAGGAAAAGAAAGGTCGTCACCACTAGGAGGGCAGAGACGTCCTTGGCCACTTTGGTAGACGTCGCCTCCTACCTGGGGGCCATGACTGCCACGTGGCTGCTCCTAGCTGCTGATACCCACCACGCCATCAGTCCCTCAGAAGCCACGTAGTCTACATTTCATACCTTTGCACCTTGTGCCCTGTGCTGGGAACGCCCCCTTGTCTCCGTCTATGAACTGTCCCGGCCTCTAGGTCCATCCTAGATAGCACCTCCTCCAGGAAGCCTTATGGCCCCTCAAGGAGGGTGCCTTTATCTGGAGTCTCAGAACTGAAGTGGAGTCGTCAGTGTCAACCGTGGGAAACCCTGACCGAGGTGAGCCGAGGAAGGGGATGGAGGGACAGCTCCCACGCTAGTACGCCCGATCACGGGACAGCCTCACACAGAGGCCAATCAAGTTTCGTGCTGCATTTGTCTGTGCATTTCATCTGAAACTGTCCCACCCTTGTCTGACTGGGAGTGACGTTGTGGAGTCTCAGAACCCTTCACTTTCTTCTTACTTATCGTCCTTGAGTTTTGATAGTGATTGTTCCTGCTTATCTCGGTTTGAGTTCCGCTGAAAGCAGAGCATGAGATGACGACTTGGGTGTGGGAATTTATTGGGGGAAGGTGGGCAGTGCTCCCAGAAGCAGGGATGCAGAGAGTGGGCAACAGGGAAGGAGGAAAAGCTGGTAAGGTGTGATTGGAGCTGCGCGCCTATATAGAGGGCATCCCAGAATGGCCCACCTCTTCTGGCTCCCGCCTGCCCTGGTCCAAGTGGCCTCGGGGTCAGCATGCCACCCTACCAGGCTACGCCTACCATGGGCCTGCAGGGGTCTGTAGCTTCAGAGAAAGTCCTGGGGCAGAAAAGTGGAGTCTCAGACTGCAAGCTTCCGGGGCAGCTGGCCACAGCTGTGGCTGTCATCAGAAGGGCCGAAGGGGTGTGACAAGGACCATGCTGTAGGGGAGGTGCCCTACTGCCCAATCTCATAAGAGGAACAAGCCGGGCTTGCCTTTCGAGGCCCGTGCTGGGTGGAGAAGGGCCCAGCTATTATGCCTGATCCCTGGGCAGCCTCGCACAGCCTGTTCTCTGTGGACCTGTGCTTCCCAGATGGACACAGGCCTCCACAGGCTTCCCTACCCTGCCCCATCCTCTGACAAAGGAGGAGTACAGGAGGGTCGACTGATCTGAGCTAAGGAAAGAGGCGCCCCCTCGGGCTGACAGGCCCAGAGGCGGGTGTGGGGGGATGGGGGGTTAGGG
>NW_006207862.1:2242718-2265598 GCF_000334495.1 Tupaia belangeri chinensis
GAGCTGAAGGGTAAGATCAGGGGGAAGAAGCAGGGCCTTTGGGGGAGACTCAGCACAGTCAAGACAGACATGGCGCATTCCAGACACAGGAAGGGGACTGTCATGAGACTGTGGCTATGGGACTTTTCCCAGGCAGAAGGAACTGGGGCCATAGAGACCAGGTGAGCTCTGTGGATCCTGAGAAAATCGCAGGTCTGGGCTTGCCCACCCTCAGGGTCATTTTGTGGAGGTCATAACAAAGAGCACAAACTTCATTATTTAAAACGACATACTTCAGGACCAGCAGTTGGCGTAATGGCTATGTCACTGGGCTCCCATGTAGTTGACCGTGGTTCAAATCCTGGACCCGGTGGCTTAAACTCACACTGGGCGCGTATGCGTGCGTGCCCAAGATCCTGAGAGGAGAATGGAGGAGAAGGGATTGTGGTGTGGCCATCCCCCTGGGGAGTGATTTCTCGCTGCTTTCTGTCTCTCTCTGTCTTTCTGGTGCACACACAGACCCTATAGCAAAAACCTCTCTAGAAAAATAAAAATAAATAAATAAACAAACAAACAAAAAATTAATGACACACCTCAAGGCCTGCTCCCTAGTGCAGGATGTGCTGCTCAGAGAGGCAGGGTCCCACATGGCAGCTATAGGCTGAGTCCCAGCCTGGTCACACTCAAACATGCCAACCAGGCATGAGAGTGCCAGGATGGAATAGGCTGGAGGGCTGGAGGAAGGGGATCCATGCCCGGCCCCTATGGAGGGTGCCCATCTCTCTCTCTCACACTCTCTCTCTACCATGAATAAAGAAAACACACACACACATCAATTCTTCTATAGTTTCTAGGCCAGAAGTCCAACAGAGATCTCTGGGCCGAAAATCAAAGTGATGACCGGGCCGTGTTTCCTCCTGGAGGAGGCACCCGTGGCCCTCTTTCCTCCAAGCTCCAGATGGGCCCTGGGATTGCTCCAAGGCCCTCGAGGTCGGCCCAGGCAGTCCTCAGAGTCCAGGGCAGGAACAGGGATCCATGCCCCAGTTTCCCGATGGTTCCCGACATGCACTCAGCACGCTCCGCCTCCACTTCCCTCTTTAAACAGGAACCACACGTGTTGAACAGGTGATGTCACAGGGCAGTATCGCCAGCGTGCTTAGACACATACACTGATTTTTATTTAAAAATGTATATCAACTTCAGGGTCAGCTGATGGCGTAATGGTTACATCGCTGGACTCCCACATAGTCAACTGGGATTTGAGTCCCAGACCCAGTGGCTTAAACTCACACCGGGCACATGTGCGTGCGTGCCCAAGATCCTGAGAGGAGAATGGAGGAGAAGGGATTGTGGTGTAGTCTTCCCCTCTTGGGGGGTAATTTCTCGCTTTCTATTTCTTTCCATCTCTCTGGTGAGTGAGCATGCCCTATAGCGAAAATATCTCTTAAAAATTTTTAAATCAGTTTAAAATTATGTACACACAGAAAAAAACCCATAGAAGTACATTTTCCAGGCCCAGCTGGTGGCATAGTAATTAAGGCGGCTGGCTCTTCCTTGGCTGACTGTGGTTCCAGTCCCAGACCCAGAAACTTGGAAAAGATGCTGGGCACAGGTGTGTGCATGCCCAAAATCCTGAAAGGAAAGATGGAGGTGAAGGGATTGCGGTGCGACCACCCCCATGGGGGATGCTTTTTCACTTTCCCTCTCTCTGTCTCCAGTGCATACACAATCTCTCACAAAAAAAAAAAAAAAGAAAAAAAAGTATGTTTTCCAAAATATTTTCAGGACAGCACTCGGGGAGACGTTTCTTTCTTCCCAGCGATGAACACTGACTTGACAAGATCACTCTCCTACTGCCCGATCCACGCTCGCTCTGAGGTGCTGCGCTGACAACCTGTAAGGCGCTCTGCACAAGGGCAGGGAGGGGTGGAGGGAGGGAGAGACTGTGTGGCTACATAGGCCCCCAGGTCATATTGAAGAAAAAGAAGCAAAGAACAAAATTATCTCAAGGCTGCTAGAGGGATTTGCTCTCCAAAGCCAGTCCCAGGGCTGGGCAGGACTGGAGGACATTTGGGTCTCTCCAGACGGGCCTTCCCTTCTCCTCCACAGGCTCAGGTCACACCTTGAGAGCCCTCCAGCCACCAGGGGTCTGGGGCTGAGCTGACAATGGACTCCCAAGACGCGCGGAATGAACGCACAGTCTGTCTCCAGGCTGTAACACACTTGCTCAGGGCTGCTCAGAATCCCTCAGCCAGGAAAGGAGCCAGGGCCCAGCTCTGCGGGCTCTGCGTGCTGGTCTGCACATCAGTATTTCAGGCCCAGCCTGACTGGGGTGAAGGCTACTTTATCTACTTCCCAGATGGGGAAACCGAGGCTCAGAAAGGTGAAGTTACTTGTCCAAAATCACGCAGCGAGTGAGAGGCAGAGCTGGACTCTGGCCCAGGTCTGTCTGCCTGCTGGCTGTTTGTCCCATAAGGGTGACTTGCCCAAGGTCACACAGTTAAAAGTCCGAGTGGGTCCAAGAGGAGGCGGTCTGTTTGCTCATGCGGAAGCTGCCCTGGCCCAGCGTCTCCACACGACCTTGTCCCCGTCCGTGATGAAGCCCGGATGAAGCTCCAGGCAGAGCACGGTCAGGGGACCCACCCCAGGTCCCGGGCACCCCCGAGGGAAGTGAACTCAGCACCCAGCCTGCTGAGTCTACCCTGTCACCCCACCCCAGTTCCTCCACTCCTGACCACATCTGGGCCATCAGCTCTGACCTGCTGTCACCCTCATGTCGTCCCTTCTCACCCATCAGTTGCACTTTCACAAACACATTCGGGCCTGTCCCCACCCACTCCAGCCTTCAATGACTTCCTGATCCCTGAGCACAAAACCCAGACGACTCCTCTGACCCCACAGCCCTGCCCTGTGCACCCCTAGGCTCGTTCCTCTTCAGGGCACTAAACTCCCCCCGGCCTCCTGCTTTTCTTGAAGTAAAATCCACAGACTAATCACAGCGTCCAATTCAGTGACACCGAGCACCTTCCCAAATCGTGCAACCTTTGCCTCTCTCTACTCCTAAAGCCCTTTCGCCACCCCAAAGGAGACCCCACAGCCCGTCAAGCAGTCACACCCCAGGCCCCCAACTACTCCCCGGCAACCGCTAACCCATGTTCTGTCTCTGTGCTGTCTACCCTGGACGTTCTGTAAACGTGGAACCCCGAGGCAGACGGCCTCTCCTGATGGGCCCCTTTTACTCAGTGTGATGTTCCAATGCTCGCCCGTGTTGCTGCGTGTAGCACGTGTCGGAACATCATCCCTCTGTCCCCTCCCTCTTTTAAAATTTCTCAGAGAGGGCACACATGTACCAGAGAGATACAGAGAGACAGAGAGAGGGAGAGGAGATGTACTCCCCACCCACTGGGGCATGGCCACGTTGTAGTCTCTTCTCCCTTTCTCCATCCTGTCAAGATTTGGGGCATGCATGCACACGTGCCCAGTTTCTCAAGTAGCCAGGTTCAGGACTTGAACCGCCGCAGTTGGCGGTTCAATCCCTGTGGGATTTGGACCCCCTGACCATTAGGTTACAGGACCAGCCCTTCGTTCCATTTTGATGAGCACATCTCCAACCCAGTGGTTGGAAACCAGGGTCTCCTTCATTCCTGGAGGCACCATGCTTTTTCCCCATCACCCCTTGTACAGGCTGTTCCCTCTGGCAAAATCTCTTCCCCTGTCTAACCTCCCTTCTTTGTGAAAAGGTTCTTATTTCCCCCGCCAGAGGGACAACAGGTCCTGGTCACTCTGCAATCCTTCCCTCCCCCCCCCGATTCTCCATCCTGTCACCATCCTGGGCACACCTGCACCTGGTGTGCTTTTCAGGCCGTCAGGACCGGAACTCCAACCCTGGTCGGTCATGTGGGATGCAGCTTCCTCAGCACAGGGCACCTTACCACTGCACTATAGGGTGGCCTCCTGCATCTTCTTTACACAAGACCCTCGGGTACCTTGGAGCACCCTGTCCTCTGTCCCAGCCTCTAACCAAACTTCAGTAGTTTTTTTTTTTTTTTTTTTTTTCTGTTTTGTTCCAGGCCTATTTCCTCCACTGGATTAGAAGCCCCATGTAGGCAGGGTCTGGGCCTCTCTTCATCACTGTGTCTTCAGGCACTAGTACATGCCTGGCGACTTTGTAGGTGCTCAAACATCTCTTCTTTTTCCTTTTTTGGTTAATTGTCAGAGAATACATGCGTTCTTTGGAGAAAGACAGAGGTGGGGAGGAGAGGTAGGAAGCACCCCCGCTCCCCAGTGGGCATGGTCACAACACAGTCCCTTCGTATCTCCATTCCGCCTGGGTCTACAACACACACTCGTGCCCAGCGTGGTTTTTCAAGTTTCTGGGGCCAGGATTTAAACTGATGTCGGCCATGTGGGATCTGGCCCCCTTAAGCAGTAGTTGACAGGGCTGGGCCAGCGAACATCTTTTCTTAACTAAATGAATGCATGATTGGTTTTATTAAGTACCTACTAGAGATGAGAAGCCTTACACAGACGCGGTTTTCCCAGAACCAAGCACAGGGGTGGGCAGAGCTGACTTTGAGTGATTTGGTGGGCCGGAGCCCAATCCTGCACCCTCCCTCTGGGTTTAAGAGTCAGAGTGTGACCCTTCCTAGGGCTGTGCGGGCTTATGTGGACGCCAGAGAAGATACTGTTTAGCTGGTAAATGGGTGCCCCTCAGGTATCATTCATTACTGTGAACATCTCTGCAACGTCACCTCTGCCCCGTTCCCTGGTCACCAGGCTAAGTGTGACTTCCGAAGGTCATCAACCTGAGAGTAGAAACGGGGCGACACAGTAAATGTTGTGTTCTTCCGCCCTCTCGTGGGCAGTTTCGAGATAGCAAGTGCCTGCTTTCTCACCTCCCTGGTGCTATGCTGAAAGTGGCCACCGGAGGGCAGTGTTTTCAACACTCTCCCACAAGCCGTTTCCTCCCACTCAAACCCAGTATTTTATTTTATTTTTTGTAAAGAGGTTTTTGCCTTAGGGCGTGTGCGCTTGCCGGAGAGAGACAGAGACAGTGAAAGGGAAAATGAGAAATCACCCTCGGGGGGATGGTCATGCCCAATCCCTTCTCCTTTACTGAGGTATATAATTCACATACTATACACTTGTTCAAAGCACACAGTTCAACGTTCTTAATACATTAATAGAATTGTGCAACCATCACAATTTCGTCTTCAAATATTTTCATCACCTCTCAAAGAAATCCTCATTTCTTAGTTATTAACCCCCCACTATTGCCCCTAGCCCCCAGTACTAGGAAATCCCTAATCAGCTCACTGTCTCTATCAGTTTGTCTCCAATCAGTTTTTTGTCTGTTCTAGACACTTCATATGAATAGACTCAAACAGTGTGTGATCTGTTGTGCTTCTGCCACTTAAGACAGTATTTTCTCTTTTTTAAATTTTATTTAATTTTATTTATTTTAATTTGACCAGAGGAACAGAGTGAGAGAGAGGGAAAGTGAGAAAGCAAGCTGCCAGGTTCGGGACTCAACCCACAGTCGGCCGTGTGGGAGTCCAGCACCCTTAACCACCACGCCACCTGCCGGCCCCAAGACAGAATTTTCAAGGTTCTTCCCTACTGTATACATCAGCACTTTATTTTATTGCACAGCCATATTCCAGGAAATGGATGCAACACCACATTTAATTTATTAATTCATGAGTTGATGGGCATTTGGAGTATTTCTACTTTTGATTACTATAAATAATGTTACTATGAACATTTATATACAAGGTGGTTTTTCTGGTTGTTTGTTTTCTTGTTTCTTTTTTAAGAATTTTTCATTTAACTTTTATTTATTTATTCATTTATTTTCTTTTAATTTGACCAGAGAGGGACAGAGAGAGAGAGAAAGTGAAAAAGCAAACTGCCAGGGCTAGGACCCGAACCACAGTCTGTCACGTGGGAATCCAGTACCCCTAACCACCACGCCACCTGCCGGCCCCTGTTTTTATGTTTTGTTTTTTGGCCGCAGTGTGTGTCCCTCACCAGAGAGAGAGCAAAGGGAGAAAGCATCCCCATGGGGAATGGTCGTGCTGCAATGCCTTCTCCATGTCCTCCGTTAGGGATTCTGGGAATGCACGCGCATGTGCCCGGTGTGTCTTTAAAGCCGCTGGGTCTGAGACTTGAACCACGCAGTCAGCCATGTGGGATCCAGCTGCCTTACCAGGCCAGAGTTGGCCCCACAGACAAGTTTTTGCGGTGGATGTATGTTTTCGTTTCTCTTGGGTAAATATACAAGAGTGGAATTACTTAACTCTAGATTTAATATTTTGAGGAACTGCCAGACGTTTTCATCCTGGCTATACATTTTACCTTCCGGGACAGCGTACGGAGCTCCAGTTTCTCCACTCCTCACGAACACTGACTTGGCATTGTTGTCATTTTTATTACAGCCACCCTACTGGGTGAGAAGTGGTAGCCAGTGCATCTTATTTCAAAACAAATATTTGGAGAAGTTCCCTTCCTATTTACAAATTAGGTGCATAAATTGGTGGTTCTCCAACTTGTTTATTTAATTGCCAGAGGGCACATGTGCTTGCCAGAGAGAGAGAGAAGGCGCCCTCCAGGGTGGGTGGTCATGCCACAACCCTCGTGCCTCCATTTCTCTGTCCTGTCAGGATCTGGGGCACACATGCGTATGTGTCCCGTTTCTCTTTCCAGCCACCGGGGCCAGGATCTGAACCAGAATCGGCCATGCGGGATCCAGCTCCCTTAACCTCTGGTCTAGCCCGCTCCAACTTCTTTTATCTGAGGACACCTTCGCAGTCTTAAGAATTATTAAGGACCCCCAAATTTATTAATCTATCAAAAAGTAACACCAAATATGTTATAGGTAACCAAAACCAATGTGTTTTATGAAAAATCTTTATTTCCGAAGCTAATAAAGAAATTTGGTGAGAAAAGTAGCATAGTTTCACATTTTCAAAATGTAAAGTGACTGTCTTAATGAAAGACAGTTGGGCCAGCAGGTGGTGTGGTGGTTAAGGTGCTGGATTCCACCTAGCTGACTCTGTGGTTTGAGTTCCAGACCTGGAAGTTTGAAATACATGCTGGGCGCATGTGCATATGTGCCCAAAATCCCAAGAGAAGAATGGAGAAGGGACTGTGGCATGCTTCTCCCCCCAGGGAGTGATTTCTCACTTTCCCTTTCTGTCTCTGGCAAACTCATGTGCCCTACGGCAAAAGTAAGTAAATAAAAATTTAAAAAAGACTGGATCCTCATATCTGCTTCTGCATTCAGTCTTTGCAATTTCTTTTTAAGAGAGATTTTTGCTACAGGGCTTGTGTGCTTGCCAAAGAGGCAAAGAGAGAGAGACACAGAAAGCAAGAAATCACCCTCTAGGGGAGATGGCCGCGCTGTAATCCTTTCATCCTCCTGTTTCCTCCTGGGACTTTGGGCATGCATGCACATGTGTATCTGGCTTGATTTTCAAGCTACCAGATCTGGAACTTGAACCTGGAGTCAGCCATGTGGAAGTCCATTGCCTTAACCACCACTCCACCTTCTGGTCCCACAGCTAGCAGTTTCTTTCTTTTTAAGAGAGATTTTTGCTATAGGGCACACGCCAGAAAGATAGGAAGATAGAAAGCAAGAAATCACCCTCCCCCCAGAGGGGAAGGCCACACCCCACTCCCTTCTCCTCCATTCTCCTCTCGGGATTTTGGGCACATATGCACACATGCCTATTGTGAGTTTTAAGACTGGGTCTAGGACTCAAACCGTGATAGACCACATGGGAGTCCAACAGTGTAACTATACTCCATCTGCTGGTCCCATAGAGAGATTTTGGCTATAAGGCACATGCACTTGCCTGGGGTATAAAGAAAGACAGAGAGACAGAAAGAGAGAAGTCACCCTCCCAGGAGGGATGGCTACACCACAATCCTTTCTCTTCCATTCTCCTCTCGGAATAGTGGGCACACAGGCACACATGCTTGGCATGAGTTTCAAGTCGTGTTGGCCATGTGGGAGTCCAGCAAAGCAGCGTGTGGGAGCCCAGCAACACAACCATTATGCGCTTTGCTGGTCCCCAGTAGTAGTTTCTTACAGCTGACTTGCAATGAAATCTGAAACATTAGCAATGACCCTCTCTGGCTCCCTTCCATGAAAACGCACAGCTCTGGCTAGTACTCTGAATGGTCTTTTACCCATAGCTGGTTCTCTAGCATTATGTATTGGTCATTTGGAAGATTTGGGTTCATTAAATTGTGCAGAGCTTCGAAAAGAACATGCACTTCACTAAGCAATGTAAAAAAAATTATATATACATAACTCTCTCTCTCTCTCTCTTTCTATCTATCTATCTATCTATATATCTATCTATCTATCTATCTATCTATATATATAGTTAACATCCCCATCCAAATCACCAGAAAGATCTTTACAAGCTGGGAAGCAGTGAGCGTGTGGTGGTGGATACAAGTTATCCAAAATCCCAGCCTCCCCTTCAAAGCTCCATCTGCTGCATCATGGACAGCATTGCCACAGGCCTTCTCCCTGAAGGTTCAGGCTCACTGTGCTCATTTTTTGAGAAGTCTGTCTGTCAAATGTCCAAATCTGAACATAGTTTGTCATTCTTTCAAGTAAAAAATAGTGCTCCCCGGACCAAGAGGTGAGCTCAGTTCCAGCTCTACCCGGCTGGCCAGTGCTCACCCAAGAGTGCCTGGCGGGGTGAGCGGCTGGAGGGCTGTGCTTCATCAAGCAGAATACCAAAAACAGGCGCTCAGGGCTCAGTGGTAACGGCTGCTCAAGAGAAGCCAGATCCCACTGGGCTTTGGTGCAAACCCCCTCCCTGCTCAACCTGGAACACGCAGGCACCTGCTGAGTGCCCAAGATGGGACAGCAAGAGGGCTCAGGAAGGGGATCCCCATGGGCCCAGACCCTGTGGAGGGTGCTCCTCTCTCCTTCCCTCTCTGCCATGTACACTCACTCTGTCGCAAATAGTAGTAAAAGAGGAGCCAACAGATGGCGTAGTGGTTACAATGCCGGACTTCACATTGCCAAGCGCGATTCAGAGAGAGAGACAGAAAGTGAGGAATCACCCTCCCAGGAGGGACGGCCACGCCGCAATCCCTTCTCCTCCATTCTCCTCTCGGGATCTTGGCACGCACGCACACATGCTCAGCGTGAGTTTCAAGTTGCCGGATCCGAGACTCAAATCTCGTTGGCCATGTGGACCGGGAGGCGTTAGAATCACGCCAGGCGCGTGTGCATGCGTGCCCAAGACTCTGAGAGAATAGTAGAGAAAGGACTGAGGTGTGGCCCATCCCCCCGGGGGTTATTTCTCACTTTCCCTCTCACCATCTCACTTTCCCTCTCCCCCCTGCTGTAAGCACAGACCTGTAAATAATAATAATAATAATAATGGAATACAAAAGGATGGCTACTCAAGGGCACAGATTCAATGAAAGTTCTATATTTACCGCTTCACCAGGGACATTCTTAGGGGACACCACTGGCGTATGCTATTACTGCACGTGCGTCTCCGCAGGACAGGGAGACCAGCCCCGCTTGGGGCCACTCACTGCCTTCTATCTGCTGCCTCCAGCACTTTCATCCACTGTGGCGCCCCCAAAGATGGCCAAGAGGACAGAGGTGTGCAGGTGTGTGCGCGCAAGATCTTATCTCAATAAACGCTCATTGACAACCGAGTCCTCCTAAGAACTCTCATGCTGGTTGCCACTCCCATCCCCACCGTCAGGGGACCCTCCGGGACCTCCGTGCCTTCACGCGGACGCCGGCGGCGCGGATGCGCGGCTCCGCCGTCAGCTACTGCGCGTCCTGCGCGGCGCCCGTCCCGCCCCGGCGCGCCCGCACCTGCTGCTCATTCCGGACTCGTCGGCTGCGGGGCTGCACCCAACCCCCGGCGCCCAGGCTAGGCCGGGGCCTCCCCTCCGCCGTGTGCGACCACGCCACCCCCGCCTCCTTCCAGACGACAGTCCCTGAACCTGAAACCGCTCGGCGCGCGGTTTCTAATCCTCTTTCACTTCCCTTTGTTGAGAAACTTGCGGTTCCTCTGCTCCGTTGCGTAAAATTGAATTTCGGATTTCGAAAGAGGATGAGGAATGTGGAGCCCACCCCAGGGGTCCGCAAAGCTCAGGAGGGTCTTGCACAACCTGGGGGTGCCAGGAGAGGTACCGCAGAGAACAGGGCCCTAGAAGCTCCCTTAGCACCCCACCGCCGACCCCCAGCAGATTATTATTATTTTATATAAAAGCGCGATTATTATTATTTTTAAGAATTATTTATTGAATTTTATTTATTCTTTTTTTTATTTGACCACACACACACACACACAGAGAGAGAGAGAGAGAGAGAGAGACGAAAAGAGAGAAGGAGAGAGAAAGAGGAAGAGAGAGAGAGAGAGAGAGAGAGAGAGAGGAAGAGAGAGAAAGTGAGAAAGCAAGCCACCAGGCTCAGGACTCGAACCCTGGTTGCCTATGTGGGAGTATCCAGCATCTTAACGACTCGCAACCTGCTGGTCCCAAAAGCAAGACTATTGAGAACAGTGTACCCGGCAGGGAGGGTTGGAGATTGGGGCAAGCACGTGAACGGTGTCTGGGGACAAAGTTATTTTCCTGGTCTCCTTGGCAGTTCCCGTGGTAGTAACTATTGTAGTTAGCCTGGATTCTTGGGATTTTCTGTGTGCGTTTTGTTTTCACAATAAACATGTTTAAAATATTCAATATTCAGTAGGGCCAGCTCCATGGAGCAGTGTAATGCCCTGCTCAAGTCAAGCTGGATCTCACATGGTAACATGGTTCAAGTCCCAGGACCCCTGTCAGCCCAAAACATGGCAGACTGGGAGCACCAGGGTGCTGGCGCTGGTAGACAGGAAACGGAGGCTGTGGTGTGACCAGGCTCTGGAGGGTGCTTCTCTCTCTCTCTCTTATGCACATGCTTTATCGTGAATAAAGGGGGAAATTTTAAAAGTAATAAAATATTCAATCAAAGCTGTAAGGGTGAATTTCCCCCAAGTCTGTTTTTCTTCACTTTTCCTTTCTCTTTCAGCAAGTTTAGCTTTCCTTTCCCCTTTCTCTCTCCTTTTCTGTTTCTTTCTTTCCTTGTCTCTGTCTTTTAGCAAATTCTGGTCAAGGAACAAGGAGGATGGGAATGTGCTGGCTCTCAGGCTCCACTGATGACTAGGGGCCCCTGCTTCCTTGGAGCCAACAGTCTAGTAAAGGGAGTTTAATAGCTGGGAGAACAGGGCCTAGCGTGTGGCGTAGCAGTGAAGGGGCTGCACTCCCACGCGGCTGACCGTGGTTTGAGTCCTGGACGTGACATGTACATGCCCAAAATTCAAAAAGTGGAGGAAAAGCGATTGAAGTGTGGCCATTCCCCCTGGAGGGTGATTTCTCACTTTCTCTGTCTCTTTCTCTTCCCAGCTAGTACCCACACCTTACGTCAAACCCATAAAATAAATAAATAAATAAATGGGAAAACATATAAATGTGCTACAGGTGGTGATGAAGACTCTGAAGGTTTAGCGTGCATTGGGATTTTTGTATGTACATCCAAACATACATAAGAGTGTGTATATTATGCATATATGGGCTTTTAAAAATTATTTAATTTTATTTCTTCATTTATTTTAATTTGAGCAGAGAGAAAGAGAGAGAGGGAAAGTAAGCCACCTGGTGTGGGACTCAAACTGTGGTCAGCCACGTGGGAATGTCCAGCACCTTAACCACCATGCCACCTGCTGGTCCCCAGTTTTGTTTGTTTGTTTGTTTGTTTTTTAACTGCAAGGATTATATCCAAAAAAATACTCTTCGGGTCGCTTTTCTCACTTAAGAATGCACTGTGGGGATTTCCCTGTCTGGCACCTGCAGACTACCCCCTTGTTTTTGTTGGCCTCACTGTATCCTCTGTCTGGTGGGTGTAGAGCCCCCAGATTCCTGGAGCGCCTGTGGGCCCAGGAGAGGCCTGGGAGCCGGCCTGGGAGCAGGACCTGGGTGGGGTTCCCAGCTCTGGATTGAGCCAGAGTTGCCTGGCTTTCACACGTGGCTCTTAGCTTTTTATCTGGTGTTTTATACGGGTCTCAGTATGTCACAGCCCTGCCTCGGCTTCCTGAGTCTCTGACTTTATCCCTCCGGGTCTCCAAAGTGGCCTCACCCTGACATTAGCAGCATCGACTCGTATGTGTCACCGCTGCTGGGCCCTAGGTAGCTTTTTTGTTTTTTATTATTATCTTTTTAATTTAGCCAGAGGGTGTGTGTGCTCACTGGAAAGAGACAGAGAGACAGAGAGGGAAGGATGGGGAGGAGAAAGCTCCCCCCATGGGGCGTGGTCTAGACATAGTTCCTTCTCTTTTATCTCTCCATCTTGTGGGGATTGGCACACACACAGGCCCAGTGAGTTTTTCAAGCCACCAGGGCCAGAATTTAAACTGTGCAGTCGGTCAGGTGGGATCCGACTCCCTTAAACACTAGGCAGTGGGGCCAGCCCTGAGACAGCTTTTGATTTATTTTTTTTTATTTGCCAGAGGCCATGTGTGCTCACTTGGAGACAGAGGTGAGAAAGCATCCCCACAGGACATGATCATGCTACAATTCCTTTTTCTCCATTTTGCCATCCTGTCAACATTTTGGGCACACATATCCTGGTGTGTGTGTGTGGTTTTTTTTTTTTTTTTGGAGAGGTTTTCGCTATAGGGCGCGTGCGCTCGCCAGACGGACAGAGACAGGGAGACAGAAAGCGAGAAATCACCCCCCAGAGGGGATGACCACACCGCAATCCCTTCTCCTCCGTTTTCTCAGGATCTTGGGCACGCACGCACACGCGCCCGGCGTGAGTTTAAGCCACTGGGTCCGGGACACGAACCGCGGTGGACTACATGGGAGTCCAGCGACAAAGCCATTACGCTAACTGCTGGTCCCAATCCTGGTGTGTTTTTTAAGCTTCCTGACCTGGGACTTAAACCACGGTCTGCCACGTGGGAGCCAGTTCCCTATGCACAGCACTTAACCACTGTGCCACAAGGTTGACTGTAAGAAAATACTTTATAACTGTTCCAGTTATTAAGGCAATACAGTTCTAATAAATAATAACCCAAAGGTGTACGTAAATAGGCAATTCACAAAAGAAGAAATCTGCAAGACCTGGAAATGTGAAAACCAGTCTCACCAAGGGTTAGAGACATGAATTAAAGCAACAAGGGAATGCTTTCCTTTCCTTTCTTTTCTTTTCTTTTTTTTTTCTTTTCATAGGTTCCTTTTGCAGCTGCAGCAAGGCAGATCTGTGAGACACGACAAGCCAATGCTCCTCTGTACCAGAGTTGCAAGTTCTTAGGGGAAAATAAGGTTTTGTTTATGTATTTATTTAAATCTGACCAGAGTGAGAGAGAGAGAGAGGGAGGGAAAGTGAGAAAGCAAGTAGCCAGATCTGGGACTCAAACCATAGTCGGCCATGTGGGAGTCCAGCATCCTCAACCACTATGCCACCTGCTGGGCCCGGGGAAAATAAGGGGTTGCAACTTCCTTCTTTTCCAATATCCCATAAATGACCCCCAAGCGCCACCATTTTGGACCATTAATTATGGTCTTCTCAAGTTTCCCGAGCCCATCTTCACGCTTTATAAATTTTGCGCTGCTGCCAGGTTTGGATCAGGTTGCTTGGGTCACCCTCTCTGCGCTCCTGCTCTCCCAGCCTTAGGCCTCAGGACCCCTTTCCAGCCGCTGAATTACTGTGCTAAAGGGAAAGCAGACACTGGGCACGCATGCGTACACGCCCGACAGGGTTCTCAAGCTGTGGGGTCCAGAACTGAAAGCTTGGGGTCGGTCTTGTGGGACTGGAGCACCCCTGGGGCTCATCCACCGTGCATGAGCCCGACCCCTCGAGAGGTAATTTACGTGTAAATTTCTAGTTTGTTTTTTGAATCATCTTCCTGCAAACAAACAGACTTGGGGTGCCCCATTTCTGTCTTCCTTCCCCATGGTTTAGCGGCCAGAGAAGAGTGCTGTGAGTTCAAATCACAGCTGGGCTCATGACTGGCTGTGGCTTTGGGGAAAGTCATTTGACCTCCCTGGGCCTCTATTTTCCTCCTCTAGTTCCTGCCTTTCTTGTCAGATGGCTTGAAAGATAATGTACCTGACCTTGCTTATCAGACAGTCGCCTAGCAGGGCTTAGACGTTGTGTTCTCTTTCTTCTCCAGGGAGCACCGAAGCTATCCCTTCGAGCTCTCCTCCACAGGCCTGGCTACAAGTGCCCCTTGCTTTGCAAGGAGAGCGTCATGGCTGTCTTTCCAACAGTGGAATTGCCTCTTACTTATAGGAAGGCGCCCTTTCCTTGGCACCCCTCCCCTAGCCCACCTTCTTCCAGGAGAATGAGAGCCAGACCTGCTAGTTTACAGGCAGTTCTGTTTTCCCCTCCTTGGAAGTCAGTGTAGAGAAGCTGCAAGTAACTTCCTCCTCTTTGGCCTGCCCATAGACCAAAGAAGGTTCTTACTGATGACCCAGGGAACCTCTGGATTCACTCACTCACACACGTGTGCATCCATTCTTACATTCATTCATTAACTAATTAATTAATTTTCCTAGGCACACCTAGGAAATGAGGTAATGCTGTCCTCCTCCTTGGGTGCTGGCCTGGTCTTCTCTGGAAAAGCAAAGAAGCAGAGAAGCCCAGGACCTGGTTTCTGCCCCTTCATGTCACATGTTGAGTGAGGCAATATGGCTGGCACTGGCCTCTCCTGGCCCGCCTGCCCCTTGGCCCAGTGGGGCAATATGGCTGCCACGGGCTTCTCATGGCCTGCATGCCCTTGGCCCACTACCACTTCAAGCCTGGCTCACTCCTACCTCCAGACATCTGAAGTCTCGTGAACCCCTGCTTGGAAGACTTTTCTTCCCCCCTTGGAGTGTATGCCCAGTGGAGAGAGACAGGGAGAGGGAGAGGGAGAAGGAGAAAGCACCCCTAACAAGGCATGGTCATTGCAATCCCTTCTCCTCCACTTCTCCCTGCTTTCAGGATTTTGAGTGTACACACAAATATGCCTGGGGTGGTTTTCCAGTCACCAAGCCTGGGAATCGAACTTTAGTTGTCTATGTGAGATCCAGCTGCCTGACCCACCAGGCCATATAGCTAGCCCAGAAGACTCTTGTGCTCTCCCTCTTGGCCAGGCTGACTCTTGCTGACCCATAGGTCCAATCCTGGCTTAGGTGTTACGGTCTCTGCCTGTCTTACTGGGCCTTGTGTCCATTTCATCCAAACCAATGTTCAGCATACCATAGGTGCTCAATAAATATTTGGGGGACAGATGAAAGGTATAAAAAGAACTGAGAGCAGCAGGCAGCATCAAGGGCAGCTGTCTGAAAGATGTAGACCTCAGGTATATTGTGGGGGCCAGGCCCACTGCCTAGTGGTTAAAGGAGCTGAGATGCACACCTCAGGTATGCTGTGGGGGCCAGGCCCACTGCCTAGTGGCTAAAGGAGCTGAGATGCACACCTCAGGTATGCTGTGGGGGCCAGGCCCACTGCCTAGTAGTTAAAGGAGCTGGATCCCACATGTCCAAGCATAGCTTGAATCCTGGCCCAGAGGGCTTGAAAAACACATCAGGTATGCGTGTATGTGCCCCAAATCTTGGCAGGATGGAGAGGTGGAGAGAGGATTGCACCAGACTGTGCCCCACTGGAGGGAGCTTCTTCCTCCCTCTCTGTCTTTCCCTGGCACATGCTCTCTCCCTCTGTTAGTTAAAAAATACTAGAGGAGGCCCAGCAGATGGTATGGAGGTTAAGGCCCTGGATCCCACATGACTAGCTGTGTGGTTCAAGTCCCAGATCCGACAGCTTGAAATCACACCAGGTACATGTGTGTACGTGCCCAAAGTCCCAGGAGAAGAACAGAGGAGAAGAGACTGTGTCATGGCCATCCCCCGCTCCCCCAGGGGATGTTTCTCACCCTCCATCCATCTCTCTCTCTCGGGAGGGCAGAGCGTATGTCTGTCTCTGGTGAGCACACGCTCTATAGCAAAACAAACAAACAAACAAATACAGGACCAGCAGTTGGTGTAATGCTATGTTGCTGGACTCCCATGTAGTTGACCGTGGTTTGAGTCCCGGACTTGGTGGCTTAAACTCATGCTGGGTGCGTGTCTGTGCATGCCCAAGATCCTGAGAGAATGGAGGAAAAGGGATTGTGGTGTGGCCATCCCCCCTAGGGGGTGATTTCTTGCTCTGTGTCTCTTTCTTTCTGGTGAGCGAACGTGCCCTATAACAAAACAAAACAAAACAAAAACAAAAACAAAACCTCTCCGTAGGAAAAAAAGAGAAAAAGAAGAAGAAAGAAAAAGGCCTGAGGTCAAAGAAGTAAGGTATCTTTCCTTTTTTTTTCAAAAGTAATTTTTAAAGAATTATTTATTTACTTAATTCCATTTGTTATTGTTGTTTTTCAATTTTATTAGCGAGAGAGAGAGAAAGGGAAAGCGAGAAAGCAAGCCACCAGGTCCAGGACTTGAACCAGGGTTGGCCATGTGGGAATCCAGCGCCCCTATCCACCACACCACCTGCCAGCCCCAAGTAAGGTATCTTTCTATACTGCTTGTAAGGCAAGGCTCATTTTCCTTTTTTTTTTTTTTTTGAATTTTCTAGAGGGCACATGTGCTCACAGGAGAGAGACAGAGAGAGGAAAGAAAAGTGAGACCGCAGCCCCCGTGGAAGACGGCCACTCTGCCGTCCCGTCTCTATTTTTCCTTGTGGGATTTTGGGCACACATGCACACATACCTGATGTGTTTCTCAAGTGCAGGTCCAGTTCTCAAACTGCACAGTGGGCCATGCGGGATCTGGCCGCCCTAACCACCGCGCTCCTGGCTGGCCCAGCTCATTTCAATCTTAGTTACCCACGCAGAAGGGGCCATTGTTTCTTTTTCCCTGCAAGGCTCCCCCATCTCCTGATGTAAATTATGCATTGGGGCCTGCCATGGCACATAGGGACCAGAACCCACAAGGCAACCGCAATTCAAACCTCCAGCCCAGTCATGCTGCCAGGCCTGTGCCCATGAGTGCCCACGATCCAGTGAGCCAGGGGCCTGGAAGAAGGGGATCACAGTGTGACCAGACCCAGTGAGGGTGCTCACCTCTCTCGCCTGTGTGCACCTGCGCGGCCATAAGTAAACGGGGAAAGACACATAGCGTGATCTATGTCTACGCGGTATCGGGGTAGCCAAAATCTTAAATACGAAGGGTACTAATGGTGGTTGCCAGGGCCTGGGAGGGAAAAGAATGGGCAGAGTTTCGGTTTTACAGATGGGATGTTCTGGAGATGGACAGTGGTGATGGTAGCATGTTCCCTGTGGGTTTGATACCACCCAGCTGAGCACTTAAAGCCTGTGAAGCTGGTGAGTTTTCTGTTATGCGTAATTTACCACAATAAAAAAGACACATTTCTGTACTGTGAGCGTCGTATCAGGAGCTGGCCTCCGTGAAGCCCTCCGTGGTGGCCGTGGTGGCCACAGTGAAGACCATCGCGATGGCTGAGACTTAGGGAGTCCTCAGTGTCGGTGTGGGAGGTGGACAGGCCAGGAGGGTGTGTAGCAAGGTCTTTGCTTGGTCTACATGGGACCTCAGTGGCCCCCTGGGGAGATTTTTTTCCCTTTATTCATGAAAGATAACATGTGTTTCGTGAGATAGAGAGAGGAGCACCCTCCACAGGGTCTGGTCATCCTGTCATCCCCTTCCCCCGGCCCTCCAGCCTGTGGAGTCTTAGGCACGCATGCACAAGCCTGGTGTGTCTCAGGCTGACCTGCCAAGAGTCGAGCCCTGGTCACCAGGTGGGATCCAGCTTCTCTTGAGCAGTGCATTACTGCTGAGCCACAGAGCTGAGCGGCACCCCCCTTACCCACCCACCCCCGTGCCAGAAACTGTTAAGGACCCCGGTGGTCCTTAGCAAAGGTGCAGGGGCCGTACCACCTACTTTGGCATCAGCCCACAATTGCCTCTCTACCCAGGGAGAAGACCTAGCTTCTCTCCACTGAGTCCTGTGACCCTAAGCCTAGATAAGGCGGCTTAGAGATAGTGAAGGAACAATGAGGGTTTTTGCTGGGAGTGCAACTCTGGCCAGAGAGAGCCTTTGCCTCTGGCCCTGCCCCAGCTCCCTTCCAGGATTTCTGGAGGTGAGTGCAAGGACCCACAAGGCCTTTTGGGAACTGATAGTGCTTATCTTTGACTCAAACTGGATCCCAGCTTCCCGTACTTCACCTCTGTTTCTCCAGAGCCCCATCCCTAATGGGCCCTGTTCCAGCATTACAAACCCAGAGGTGCAGCTCGCTGTCTGGGACTTATCCACCAACTTACTCAGAGCTGCTGGCCGGCAGTAGGTGCAGAGTTACAAGAGAAGGGTGTTTTTCTTCCTTACTTTCTTTGTGTTTTCTAAATGTTTTTTTTTTTTAATAAATATTTCATTTAATTTTATTTATTCATTCATTTATTTATTTCAGTTTGACCAGAGGGATAGAGTGAGAGAGAGAGAGAGGGAGAGCAAGCAAGCTGCCAAGTCTGGAACTCAAACTGCAGTTGGCCACTTGTGAGTAAAGCACCCCTAACCACCAAGCCACCTGCTGGTTCCCTAAATGTTTTTCTAATAAGGAAATTTTTTTTCTTTTTAGAGAGATTTTTGCCATAAGGCACATATGCTTGCCAGAGAGACAGAGAAAGAGACAGAAAACACCCCCCACATTGCAATCCTTTCTCCTCCATCCTCCTCTTGAGATTTTGGGCATGCAAGTACGCGCACCCTGTGTGAGCTTTAAGATGCCGGGTCTGGGACTCAAATTGTGGTCAACTACATGGGAGTCCAGCAACGTAACCATTATGCAATCTGCTGGTCCCGTAGTAACCTTTTAAGAAAAATGAATAAAGAATCAATTATAATTGACAAGATGTATACAAAAATGGATTGGAATGTTTGAATCTAACATTCATTTCTGCATTTCAGAGCCTAGGATCTAGAGCTTGGTGCCTGGCGCATAGTAGGTACTCCAAGCATTGGCTGAATGCATGGCAGGGTGGGGTATGAGTGGTGGGCAACTGTTCTGTCTCTCCTCTCTGAGGACCTACTGTGCACAAGGAGTCTGGGAGCCAGGGATGACTGGGCTCCCTGCCTGGCAAGCAGGCCACAGGTAGAGGTGCTTGTGATGCCCTGCAGTGGGAGCCCCACTGGGGTTGTTCCATGCATCCTGGGGACATGCTTCATGGGGGAAGCGTTCATGAAAGGGGTACAGTGGTGGAGCTGGATAGTGAGGGACAGATGGGTGTGTTGGATTGGGAGAAGGGTATAGACATTCAAGGCCATGAATCCACATTCTTTCTTTCTTCAGTTATTCATTCACTCAGTTGTCCTGCAAATAATACTTATTTATAGCTCAAAAGGGATCCAGACTCTCCCTTTCACCCCTGTCCTGGAGACTGTTTGCAGAGTACCTACTATGTGTCAGGCTTGACCTTGTGGCTGGAGATCCTGCCAAATCCTCCCTGTCTTCCTCACACTTACATTCAAGTCCACTAGGCAGTAACGTATGCTGGAGTAGTGAGGACAGTGCCGAGGGGGACAGGAAGAGAATGAGAGTTGCAGGCCATTTCAGTTGGGGTCTCAGAAATGAAGTCTGCAAGAGGAACAATGACAAGAGTCCCAGGTGGGAATGACCTGGCTGACTTCTGAGAGGGACAGTGAAAGAGGCCACTGGAGATTTGTGAGCAGGAAAATTCTGTAATCTTATTGGCTCCCCACTCCCCCACCCCCACCCCAGTTTCTAGAGGGCATGTGTGCTCACCAGAGAGAAACAGAGAGAGAGGGAGAGGAAGAACACATCCCCCAGTGGGGCAGGGTCATGCCACAATCCCTTCTCCATTTCTCCATCCTGTTGGGATTCTGAGCACGCATGCACACAAGCCTGGGATATTTGTCAAGCTGCTAGGACCAGAATTGAAACCACGGTTGGCCATGTAAGATCCAGCTTCCCTTAACCATCAGGCTACAGGGTCAGCCTGTGATTGACATTTTAAAAGATCACGTTAACATGATAGTGACCATGCATTTCTCCAAGGCACCCTTTAAAACCCATTGGAAGGTCTAACCTTATAGTGCAACTGTAACTACCATTCAGAGGAAGCCAGATCCCACGTGGCTGTCCAGGGGTTGCGCCTCAGCCCTGGCAGCTTTGAAAACAGGCTGGTGTGGGGACCAGAAGGTGGTGTGGTGGTTAAGGCACTGGAAACTCCCACGTGGCCGGCCATGGTTCGAGTCCCAGACCTGGTGGCTTGCTTTCTCATTCTCCTCTCTCTCTCTCTCTCTGGCTAAATTTAAATAGATGAATGAATAAATACAATTAAATGAAATAATTATAAAAATTAAAAAAAAAAAACCAGGCTGGTGCATGGTCCTATCTCAGGATTCCAAAGGGATGGGGAATTGGGGGCGGGGGGCAGAGGTTTGTGGTGTAACCAGAACACACGCTTTCTCGCTCTCTCTCATGCCTGCAGGTATGCCCTCTGGCATTAGAATCCATGTGAAATATTTTGATCATAAGTTTAAACTTGCAAATAAAGCCTTTTGTGACTTGCTATATACCATCTATGCTCTTTAACTATTTTTCACCCCAATTTGCAGGTTAGTTCCCTTGGTTTGAGAATGCCTGCCCCATCATGCCCTGTCAACACAGCCCAACAAGACAAGACTCGCTTCCTGTTGGAAAGTGTCTGGCTTAGTGTTTGAACCCAAATGAGCATGCGTCCCCAAGGCTCCCATGCCTTATCTGGGCCACACGGGCACCACCTTCATTCCTGCCCTCACTTGGGCACTCAAGGACCAGGGCTCTGCCTCAAGGTCCCACTCAGGTAGCCCCTTCGTTGAGAAGGGGAGGCTTTTTATAGAGGCAATGGTCCCAGGAAGCCCCACTGGGTGGAAGGGAGGTGCCTCTCCATGCAAAGCTGGAGGAAGGCAAGGAGATGTGGGAGAGCCCGACGGTTGGACTCCAGTGCTGGGGACGTCTTCGTGCATCCCAGCACAAGAGGGCTTTCAGGGACAGTCATGTGAAATCCACACCCAGGCCCTGGGCTCCTGGCATGGAGGACGCACAGCAGGGGCAAGGAGGGAGCCAGGAGACCAACCAGGGAGACAAGTGGTGGCCTGAGCCTGGCATGCTTCTTTGGAAAGGTAACAGACCCCAGCTTGGTGCTAAGAGCAGCAGTGTAGGAATTTGGGCCCAACTCTTCCACCAAGGAGCTGTGTGACCTCGACAAGTCACTTAGCCTCTCTGGGGCTTGTTTATCACAAAGGAAAGTTGGCTCAGCCCTGCCTAACTATCGGGGGATTGTAAAGGTGGAGCTGGTGAGAGGGTGGACCCCATCTTGTGCTTCCAGGGATTAGGGTCCCAAAGACTCAGAGTGCTGAGGCTCAAGGGCTCTCAAACCGAGTGGCCTGCTGGCTGGCTTGGCTGTTGTTCCTGGAACTTTCTGAACTTTCCATGGCCCAAGCTCACCACTCAAGGGGATTTCCTCCATCAGTAATGTCGCTCGGTTATGATCTGAGCGGCTCGATTCACAAGTCAGAGTAGATGCCAAAAGGAAAGGGCTGCTAACAGGCCCCAGAGTTCCAGCCCAACCCCACTCACCTTGTTTCTCCCTCACAGTGGCCTCTCTAGACTCAGTTTCCCCTTTTGAAAGTTTGGTGATTTCCAAGTTGAGCTCTGCAGGCATGGTACTGAGGGTCTAATGGGGAAGGTGTAGACCCATGAGGTATCTGGAGCCCTACTGTGTGCAGAGCCTCCCCGCCCACAAGGTAGGGAACAATGTCCACAGCCCGGTGCTAGCAAGCATCCAGGCAGTGCATGCAACTTACAGTGTAGCATCTGAGAGTGGGAATGCGGGTGTGAGTCCCTGGTCTTCTGGCGGTGAACTTGGGCAAGACCCTAGGCCTCCCAGAGCTGCCTGCTTCCTACTGGTAAGATAAGGGCAGTCACCTAGGCTGGTCTGGAGATCTCCAAGGGCCCTTGCGGCTTTGGCGGTTTCTGTTCTGCTTTCCTAAGTCACATCAGCTGTGTGCTCTTACTTCCTGCTCGGGCTGTGCTTTTGCAGGGCAGGAGATTTTGCTTCTCGTTCTCATCAGGTGTGAGCTCCACGTACGGTGGGTCCTCAAACCCGTGTCCACTAACCCTCTAACCCATCATGACACAGTGCTATCTGTGGGCGGAATACTTGGATGTCCCTGTCACTCTCAGAAGTGTCCTGGTGAGGATGATGGATGATACAGACGATGGTCATGCTTCCTCCACAGGTTGCAGGATCCACCTATCTGCCCAGAAGCCAGATCCACCATTCCGAATGGCGAGGGGGATGGAGAGAGTAACGTCAGATCAGCTGCGTCAAGGGTACTCAGCCCACTCCCGGATGGTGCCTGCTGGGCCCTGACCTGCTCTCAGAAATGAGGCCTTTTCAGAAACACGAGCCTCTGCCAACCTGGGCAGGGTGATGCACAGCAGTTTCCAGCCCCACCGCATGGCTTTATCCCTGTGCCTCCAGATCCTAATCATGCCTCCTCTTTGCTTGGGCAAGGCACCTCAGGCCTCTGTGATTAAATGAAATCCCAAGTTAATTTTTTAAGCAGATTATCTCTAGGTCTAGAGACCAACACAGTGCATGGCATTGCCCAGGGAGGCAGGAAACTTGGGTTCTGTCCCAGGTCTAACCTCTTGCAGGTTGACCCTGGAGGAGTCCCTTACCCGCTCTGGCAGGGGCTCAGTTTCCCTTTCTGTAAAAGAAGGCCACTGGACTAGGGGCCTGTCAGAGGACTCTCAAGTTCTATTTCAGGAGATGTCCTGTCTCAGGGCCAGAGTCTACTCGGTCCCCATCCCCTGTGGCTGGCCTAC
>NW_006207862.1:2265934-2286889 GCF_000334495.1 Tupaia belangeri chinensis
TCCCGGGGCCCCAGCCGGGGCCTCCTTGAGTCATTTAATCACTTTCTGAGCATGGTGACATTTGCCTTAGAGACATTGGCAGCTGTGCCTTGGCATGTGACCGTTGAATCATATGGCTTACCCAGAGCCTTCCTGGGGGCTCTGGGAGGGCTGAGCACTGTGGCTTGGCGCCCAGGGAGCACGGGACCCAGGCAGCTACAAGTTGTGGCTTGTAGCAGCCTCCTAGAGGTGGTGACCCCAGGAGGGTGCCTCGGGGTTCTGGATGGGAGTCACAGGGCATGTGTTTGCCCTGGGGAGGGTGGGCACAGACACGATCTCCTCTGGGCTCCTGGAGTGAAGCCGGCTTAAAGGACTGAAGATCACTTCCCAGTCCACAGTTTCATAGAGCCAAGAAGATAAGACTTTGCAAAGCCCTAGAGCGGGAAGCATTTTCACTTACTTTTTTAATGCTTTTCCGCTTTGTCTCAATTGTTGATGGTGAATATAGACTGCCTTGGTAATCAGAAAAACAAGCACACCTTGTTATTATTATTTTTTAAATGCCATTCCTGAGACCATCAGCATTCACTATTCTGCTCATCTCAGGATTTAATTAATTAATTTATTTGTAAAGGTTTTTGTCCTAGGGCACGTGTGCTCACCAGAGAGAAACAGAGACGGTAAGAGGGAAAGTGAGAAATCACCCTCCTACCCAGGGGCTATGGGCCATGCCAGGATCCCTTCTCCTCTATTCTTCTCCTGGATTTGGGCATGCACGTGTCTGGTGTGATTTTCAAGCCGCTTTCGGGACTCAAATTGTATGTAGTTAGCGATGTGGGATCCAGCACCTTAGTCACTATGCCACCTACTGGCTCCTCAGAATTTTGTTTTTAAATAATTATTTAATTTTATTTATTCATTCAGTCATTTTCATTTGACCTGAGAAAGACAGGCACACAGAGAGAAGGAAAGTGAGAAAGCAAGCCACCAGGTCCAAGACTCAAACCATGGTCTGCCATGTGAGAGTGTCCATTGCCTTAACCACCACGCGACCTGCTGACCCATCCCCTCAGAGGTTTTGGTTTTTATGAGGAGCTCATTGCTGAATGAGGGAAGGAATATGGACTTCAGAGTTAGACAGACCTGAGCTGAATGCCTGCCCTCCCATTTGCTAGCTGTATGTCCTTGGGCAAGTCATCTAGCTTCTCTGAGCACCAGATTTCTTATGAAATGCAAATGATAATATTTAATCTTAGGCCAGACAGTGGCATGATGGTTAACACGGCTGGATCCCACATCGCTAACTGCATGGTTCTAGGACTAGGGCCAGCGGTGTGAGAAACATGCCAGGTCCATGTGCACATGTGCCCAAAATTCTGAAAGGAGGAAGAAATGGAGGAGAAGGGATTGCGACGTGACCACCTCCCGTGGGAGGTACTTTCTCACTTTCCCTTTTTCTCTCTTTGATGAATGCAAGTGCCCTCTGGCAAATTTAAAAAAAATAATAATAATAAATAATAATTTAGAAAGTCAATCTTACTGTGCACTTAGCATGTGCAAGGCACTGTCTTATCACTGCCTGCATTATCTCAAATCTGTCACAACAGTTCTTTAAGGAAGGTGCTGCTATTGGTCTCATTTTACAGAGGAGGGAATTGAAGCACAGGGAGATGAAATATTCTGCCTTGGTCCCTCAGCTAGGGACCATGGTGCAGCTGAGATGGCCTCAGAGCCCACTCCCTTATTTAGACCTGTTCTTATTGCCTTTTTGGTAACAGTGATGGGAAATGGTATTTCACTGTCATTTTGATTTGCATTTCCCTGACGACTAATCATGTTGAGTTCTTTTGCTTTTTTTTTCTTTTTAATAGTCTTTTTTTTTTTTTTTTTTAGAGAGAGAGAAATTTTTGCTATAGGGCTCATGTGCTCGCAGGAGAGACAGAAAGAGACAGACGGAAACTGATAAATCACCCCCACCTCGGGGGGAGGGTTGGCCACACCTCACTCCCTTCTCCTCCATTCTCCTCTTGTGATCTTGTGCATTCACGCACACACACATAGCGTGAGGTTTAAGTCACCGGGTCCGGGACACAAATTGCTGTCGACTACATAGGAACGCAGTGATGTAACCATTTCGCCATCTTCTGTTCCTTTTGATAGTCTTAATCTTTCTTTATTATTATTATTATTATTATTATTATTTAAATCATCTTGGGCCAGCACAATGGTCTAGTGGTGAACACTGGCAGCCCCCACAGGGATGACTACAGTTTGAATCAGGTGCATGCGCATATACAGCCCAAATCCTGATGGGGTGAAGGAAAGTAGAGGGGACTGTGGCATGACAAAACCCCATTGGCAGGGTGCTTTCTCTCTCTCTCTCTCCCCACCTCTTTGTCTCTCTCTGGTGAGTAGACTCATCCTCTGACAATCGAAAGAAGTGATAAATACCACTACACGGTTTGAACTCTGATGGTGGTTTAGTAAACGTTTTTCTTCCCCTTGTTCTAAATCTTTTCAAAGATATTTCCTATGCAAACAAAATAAACTATGCAGAAATATTTCTTTTTTTGAACACAAATGGAACATATCCAAAGATTTACTTGAGTTTTTAAAGACAAGGTCTCCTGGTGTCATGATCCTCCCACCTAAAAAAAAAAAAAAAAAAATCCTCCTACCTAGACTCCCAGCTAGGATTGCAAGTGCACCCTCCCAGCCCAGCTTTTTAGGGTGGGTTAGGAATCAAACCTGCCCTCCCTGTGGCCTCAGCCTGCTGCCTGCTAACCTCAGCTGGGCCTTTGTCAGCTTCGAAGGGGACACCTGTCCTGTTCAGATCATGCTCCCAGCTCCAGGGAGAAGCTGGAGCCAACTCGAAGGGAGGGGCGTGGGGCTCTGATCAGAACTGACCTTGTTGTGCCCTTGGAGAGCTCCTGAAGGAGGTGGGCATGACACAGGTCTACTTGCTAAATGCTTCTAGGTCTCAAAAGGAAAAATGTCAGGAGGGGGTCAGCCAGTGGTGTAGTGGTTAAGGTGGCTGAATCCCGCATGGCCTACTGACAGATGGCCAGTTCAAGTCCTGGACCTAGCAGCTTGAAAAACCTGCCAGGTGTGTGTGTATGCGTGTCAAGAATCCTGAGAAGAGCGTGGAAGAGACAAGATCGCCATTCCCCTGGGGGCAGGGGTGCTTTCTCAGTTTCTCTCTCTGTGTCTGTGTCTTCTTCTGGTGAGTGCATGTACCTTATAGAAAAAATAAAGTGTCAGGAAAAGCATCCTGGGTGACCCTGTGGAAAGTGGGGAGAAGAGATGGCCCAGAGCTCTGTTTCCAGGGCTGTTATTACCAGTGGTGTGAACGGTTAAGTCACGTTCCCTCTTTGGGTTTACTAAGGTTCTTGTCTGATCCACAGATGGAAGGCAGAGGCCTGAGAACTTCCAGAAACCAGTGCAAAATGTAGTGTCTGAGCACATTTCTGGCAGTGTTCCCAGCTTTCATCTGATTCTCACATGGGCTCTGACCTCACCAGCTTATAGCCCTTGTGATGACTCAGCAGGTCCCTGACTGCTCACCTTCCCCACAGCCTCTGACTCACCAACTCATGGGGCCCTCTCTCAGCAGCTGCTGTTTGAACTCCCCAGCTCAGCAGCTGATTGGCCCAGCAGGTCCAATACACATTGGTTCACTGAGCATGGGCCAAGGCTGCACCCCAGCCTCAGGCCAGCCTGCAGAATAGGCGGGCTGCCTGGGAGCAGGGTCATCCCCAGCCTAGAGGGTGACAGTGGCTCAAGGTGCCAAATAGACCTGTGGGCAAGGAACGCTGATGCAGCTGAGGGCCTGGTTGGGACACCCCTTCTCTGCAGGGGGTGAGATGACATCAGGGCCCTTGTGTGGCCTTTCCTCTCTGCCTGATAAATCACCCCCCCTCGGGAGAGGGTTGGTCACACCTCAGACCCTTCTCCTCTATTCTCCACTTGTGATCTTGTGCACTCACACACGCACATGTAGCATGAGGTTTAAGTCACCGGGTCTAGGACTCAAACTGCTGTCGACTACATAGGAACGCAGCGATGTAACCATTTCACCATCTTCTGGTCCTTTTAAAGTCTTAATCTTTCTTTTATTATTATTATTATTATTATTATTATTATTATTATTATTATTATTATTTAAATCATCTTGGGCCAGCACAAGTGGTCTAGTGGTCAAGACTGCCAGCCCCCACAGGGATGACTACAGTTTGAATCCAGGTGCATGTGCATATACACCCCAAATCCTGATGGGGTGGAGGAAAGTAGAGGGGATTGTGGCATGACAAAACCCCATTGGCAGGGTGCTTTCTCTCTCTCTCTGCCCCGTCTCTTTGTCTCTCTCTGGAGAGTGGGCTCATCCTCTGACAATCGAAAAAAGTGAGAAATACCACTACATGGTGTGTTTCATCTCTGTGTCCCCGGTCCTTGATACGGTGCCTAAATAAATGTATCGTTAAAACAAGAAGACAAAATGATGAACAATACTTGAGAGGCAAACAAGTCCAGTGGGAACAGTGGAGAGGGAGCTTCCACGGTTTTCTAAAGCACAGAAAAGCTTCCTTCTGATAGCTCCATTTTAACTGGGCTCTGAAGGCTGAAATAGATCTCATCAGGGAGAGAGGTGATGGGGAGTGCTGGGTGATCAGACCCAACGCCTGTGTGGGTTCTTGTCTGAGGCACATGAAGAACTAGAAACATGGTTGAAAGTAGAGGATAGTAAGCAAAGTTTATTACGAGAGAGGCAAAGCTTCCAGCTGACTAGAAGGGAGACTCGAGTGAGTAACCCCGAAACAGAGCAGGGGTCATTGTTACATATGTTTTTTCAAGAAAGTGTAAGATTTTCTTAACATAAGGAGTAATCGGTTATGTTAACAGCCTACACTCTCCACCATCTACTTCTTCTTTTTTTTGGAAGAGGTTTTTGCTATAGGGCACGTGCATTCCCCAGAAAGACAGAGAGATAGAGAGACAGAAAGCAAGAAATCACCCCCCAGGGGAGATGGCCATGCTGCAATCCCTTCTCCTTTATTCTCCTCTCGGGGTATTGGGTATCAACACACATGTGCCCGGCGTGAGTTTAAGCCAATGGGTCTAGGACTCGAACCACGGTCAACTACATGGGAGTCCAACGACGTGCCATCTGCCCAGGATCCTGAAAGGAGAATGGGGGAGAAGGGATTGCAGCATGGCCATACCCCTGGGGGGTGATTTCTTGCTTTCTGTCTCTCTGTCTCTCTCTGTCTATCTGGTGAGCACACATGCCCTATAGCAAAAACCTCTAAACAAACAAACAAACAAAAAAGATTGTTCCTGTCTTGTTCTGGCTTTTCTCAAGCAGAACAGATCCTCTTGTTTCTTCCTTGGAATATAATATGGATAAGAAAGTGAACTCAGTAGGCCCGATTGACTTAAGCAGACCGAAAACAATGGCTGTGTAAGCAGTTCTCTGTGTGAGCAAGCAGTGAGCGCTAACGAGAGGAGTGAATGATTTCCGTTAGAGGCTTGCCTACAGTGACTCCATCTTTTCTCGTACTTTCTGTTCCATGGACTCCTTACTTTATGGCTGCCTAACCAGAGGTCTTAGTCCTATCTCAGAAGTGGGAAAGAGAATTTGAGTAGGGAAGGGAGGTGTTTCCAGGGCACGTAAATGTGAAACTGCATAGCTTATTTAGGCAACTGTAGAGATGGTGGGGCAGAGTGGCTGGAACCATGGGATGAAGGGCAAAGAGTTGGGAATTCGTGGGGCCGGAGATTGCAAAGTTGGGTCGAGTCCTTGTTTTCTGAAAAGACACGGTCTGAAAAGCGGGAGGACAACTGGGAGCAGGTGTAGTATGGTGGTGCAGTGCACTACCTAAATTCTCCTTTCAGGACCAAACCACCCATCCCCCCTCCTCTTGGTCCCAGCTAGAGGCTTGCCTGCTGAGATCTCACAGCTATGGCCCTCTCTAGGCATCACCCTCCACGGAAGGGCAGCCCTCACCCCAGGTTATATGCCCCCTCCCATGGCAGTGATATCTTCAGTATGAAGGTCACTGCCCTCTGCCTCAGCGAGGACAATTCTGCAGGGCCACCCCTGCCACAGGGCGTGGGCTGAGGCCTCTGTTGGAAGTTCACTCAGTTCAGTTTCCCCCGCTACCCATGTGCTGCCCCAGTAAAGAGCGTGCCCCCCAGGAAACTCCTGCCCACATCTTAGACTCAGAGCTTGTTTCCCAGGCAACCCCACCTCAGACAAATGCCAGCTTGTGTCAATTCAAACTCGTCTAATCAAAGAGCCACCTTTATTCAGCCTGTAAAAGCAGCTGGAGTCCTGAGCTGAGAAGGCTCTGGTGCTGTTGGTGATGCCTGCCGTGGGCGAGGAAGCAAGCAGTGAGGATCTGGGTGGCCCATGGCTGGCTTCCCTGAGGGCAGTGCAGTCACTGAGGAGGATGGCACAGTGGGCCAACAGTGCCTGAGGCTGAGCCAGGCGAACCTGAGGGCGGGTGTGCCACCTCCTTTCACAAAGTCTTTTGGGGTTACAGTGGGTTAGGGCAGAGTTGGGAGGAGGAGTAGCTATAGTGAGCGTGAGTGGAACTGTGTTTCCATTCAAGACTCGGCAGTGACGGAAAGTAAGAGGAGGCACAGCAGCTTAGGGGAAATTCAGCCATGAGGGAAGATTTCTTTTAGCATGAGAGAGCCTTAGAGCACATGTATAGTCTGAGAGCGACAAGCCAATGGCATAGGGTCCAACCCGCGATAGGAAAAAGGAAGGGACATTTGCTGGAGAAAAGTATAAAATATTAGGGGCGGAGAGGTACAAGACCTTCCTTCCCATCATAAGGGTCATGGCCAACACTCCTATGTCAAAAGGCAGACTAACGAGAGAGAAGGATAACATATTTACTTATTTATCTATTTAATTTGCCAAAGGGTGTATGCGCTCAGCAGAGAGAGACAGAGATAATGCATCTCCTGGGGTGGGCAGGGATAACCACTCTGAAATTGTTTCTATTGCATTTCTTCCTTCTTTCAGGATTTTGGGCATATATGCACATACGTCCAGGGGGGTCTTTTTCTTTTAAACATTATTATTATTATTATTATTATTGAAATTTGACCAGAGAGAGAGAGACAGAAAGCAAACCGCCAAGTCCGGGACTTGAACCACAGTCAGCCATGTGGGAGTCCAGCACCTTAACCATCACACCATCTGCCAGCCCCACCTGAGGGATTTTTCAAGTCACAAAATCTGGAACTTGAACTGACTGCTCCCCTTCCCCACAGCTGCTGACTGGCCAGTTGTGGCCAGTGGGTTCTAACCTCTTTAACCACCATGCTACTGATTGGCTGAACAAATTCACTTAATCAAAGTTGTATATGGCACAGGTGCCTTCAGAAATTAAGACCCTCCAAGGCCCAGGGAGAGCTGTCCATTTTTATGCTTAGAGTTTATGAAGAATGTTCAGTTGTGTAGACATGTAATTAGACAAAAAGCATATGATTTAATGGTAATAGGCTGGGGAGAAAATCCAGTAAGGCCTGCCTGTCCAGATTCTTCTGGGCCTCTCTGTGTGGCATTACTTCCTCTGGGTAAAGCGCAGGAGGACCCCTCAGGAATGAAGGTCTTTCAGAGAGAGGGGAGATGGTGTCCTTTCTAGATTCTATGGCTTGATTTGGGGGAGAGGGGTTTTAGTTGTTACGACCTACCTTAGGGAAAAGAACTTTGGGTTTTTATGACTCACTTTGGAGGAGAAAGAGGGGTGAGAGACAGGAGCAGGGGGGTGGTCTGGGAGACCTTGCTTCTGCAGCTCGCTTCTGGAACTGGGTTCTAACTACTCAGCAGGCCAAAGTGCCACACTTCGTGGTATTGTTTTCTGAGCCCCCAAGAGGGGTGGTATTAAAAATATGTAACTTGGTCCAGCCTAGATGGCACAGTTGGGAGTGTACTGGACGACATTGCTGGCAGCCACTCGGCAAGCTGCAGGTGCTGATAACTGGCCCAATCCACCTGAACACATCAGGCATGGGCACAAGTGCCCAAGATCCTGAGGAGCTGGAGGGATGGAGAGGATTGCAGCATGATGAGACCCAGCCCAGGGTTTGCTTCTCTGTCCGTTTCTCTCTCTCTCTCAAATATGTGCATGCATCCTCTGTCACGAGTAAAAAAAAATGAACTAGGAGTAGTATGCGGATATTGAAGCATTAAGTCTCAGTTCTGTCCTAGAGATCACAAGTTGAGGAGCAAAGGTGTAGGAAGATTTAGTGACTACACTCCCATAAAGGAGAGAAACGTACAAAGCCCCACAAAGAAAAGCAAGGACCTTTCTTCCTTAGAGACAGAAGGGCTAACACAGGGAACGAGCATGAAGAAATAAAGATCTGGGGGACCAGCAGTTAGCTAATGGCTATGTCGCTGGACTCCCACGTAGTCGACCGCAGTTTGCGTCTCAGACCCGGTGGCTTAAATCTCACGCCGGGCGCGTGTGCATGTGTGCCTAAAATCCCGAGAGGAGAATGGAGGAGAAGGGATTGCGGCGTGGCCATCCCCCCTGGGGGGTGATTTCTCGCTTTCTGTCTCTCTGTCTCTCTCTGTTTGTCTGGCGAGCGCACACGCCCTATAGCGAAAACCTCTCCAAAAAAAAAAGAAAAAAAAAGAAATAAAGATCTGGAAGGGGCTTGGGCATTGTTGGGAAGTTGTGGAATATACAGAAAATGTGAAGGAGCAAGAACTCTGTTTACTTAAAGTCTGTGGGCGGACAGACTCCAGCAGGTGTCACCATCAGAGATCCAGGCTTCCATCTTGTTGCTTTGTAATCCTTAACAAGGCTTCTGCCTCATGGTCCAGAATGGATGCTTGAATCCCTGCTATTATTACCACCTGCAATCCAGAAACGAGGCTTATCAGGGCAGATATTTAGCTGGTTCTCACTGACAGAGCTATACCAGTAGCTAAATACGGAACCATTGCATAACCTGGTAAATAACTGCTCGCCTCTCGATGCCCACCCCAGGGCCGGCTCATTCCCAGGAAACCTCCCCTTTGTACCCGGACAACAACCTGGCTCAGCTAGGACGTGGGAAGCCCAGGCATTCCCCCAACACTACAGCCAGAGTCCTGGCACTGCTACTTGTTAAAATTGGATATTAGGGGGACCACCAAGTTAGTGTAATGGCTATGTCACTGGATTCCTATGTAGTCGACCACGGTTTGTGTCCCAGACCCAGTGGCTTAAAACTCACACCGGGCACCTGTGCGTGCGTGCCCAAGATCCTGAGAGGAGAATGGAAGAGAAGGGATCATGGCGTGGCCATCCCCCCTGGGGGGTGATTTCTCACTTTCTGTCTCTCTGTCTCTCTCTGTCTGGCGAGCGCATGCGTCCTATAGTGAAAACCTCTTCCAAAAAAAAAAAAAATAGATATTAGTTGGGGCCAGCAGTTAGCATAATGGCTATGTCGCTGAACTCCCATGTAGTTGATTGTGGTTTGAGTCCCGGACCCAGTGGCTTAAACTCACGCTGGGCGCGTGTGCATGCGTGCCCAAGATCCTGAGAGGAGAGTGAAGGAGAAGGGATTGCAGCGTGGCCATCCCCCCTGGGGGTGATTTCTCGTTTTCTGTCTCTCTGTCTCTCTCTGTCTTTTTGGCGAGCTCACGTGCCTTATAACAACAACAACAACAAAAAGCCTCTCAAAAAAAAAAAAAATGGATATTAGTTGACAGTACCAGAGCCTGCCAGACAGGAGGGTGCACAGGTGCTAGGAGCACAGAGGGCTTGGCAAGCCGGGCTGGCTTGTTGATTTCTCCAACAAGAAGAGAAGAAAGAGACCAAGGACTGGTGGATGAGGTGCCCAAATTCTGATAAAGAGAGGTGTCCCTGGGAGGGACCAGGACAACCCATGGTGATGGCCGAGGTCTGCAGACCAGGCAAGAAGGCAAAGGTAGGCAGGAGAGACTGAGGCAGAGGCTGAGGAGAAAGATGCTGAAAGGAGAGAACCTGGAGCCCTTTGAGATGCAGCATGGGATGGGAAGCTTCCAGGGCCCCAGAGGGATCCAGGGCAGGGTTTTGGGCCACACTGGGGCTGGCCTCACAGTGGATGCCGCCATTGCCACTAGCTAAGCACTCTTTCTGTTGTAGAAACAGCAAGAGATGGAAACCTGCTGGGACCAAAAGGCGAATGAATGACCATAAGTCTTTTGAAGTATATTTTATCCATGAAAAAGAGCATGTGCATGTGCACATGACGGGGGGGGGGGCACCCTCACCAGGGTCCCATCATACGGCAATCCCTTTTCCCCAGGCATCTTGGGCACACATGTGTCTGGCATGTTTTCAGGTCAACCTGGGGATTAAAATAGCAGTCAGCCATGTGGTTTTCAGCACTGCAGCCTAGTAGGTTAGCACTTGTGTCACCAGGACTGGGCTCAAAAGGGAATTATTAAAAGGATTTGGGTCAGTGGTTAAGGCGCTGGATTCTCACGTGGCCAACCGCAGTTCAAATCTTGGACCCAGCAGCTTGAAACTCACCAGGTGCATGTGCATGTGTGCCCCAAATCCTGAGAGGTAAATGGAAGACAGGGCATTGTAGTGTGGCCATCCATCCTCCCTGGGGGTGATTTCTCTCTTTCACTTTATCTCTCTCTGGTGACTGTACATGCTCTATGGCAATAACCTGGGGTGGGGGGAGGGATTTGGCAGGCGAGGATGTCAAGAAATCCTAGGGTGTCTCATACAGACTGGAACTCAGAACTGGAAGGCCCACAAGGAGCTTTGCCATTGGGCTCACATTTCTGAAGAAAGATTTTTTTTTTTCTTTTTCTTTTTCTTTTTTTTTTTTTTAGTTCCCTGAAAATTTGAGCTCATGCTGAGATGGAGGTGAAGGGGATTTTTCTTTTTTTTTCTTTTTAAAATTTTCCTATATGAGCCAGCCTGTAGCCTCAAAGTTCAGGGAGTTGGATCTCACATGGCCATCTGTGCAGTTTGAATCTCAGCCCCAGTGGCCCCAATAGGATGGACAAATGGAGAAGGGATTTGGCATAACCACAGCCCACTGGGGAGGAGGGTGCTTTCTCCCTCTCTCTGTTTATCTCTGGCACATGTATAGGCCCTGTGGCAATTAAACAAAATTTTTTTCCTTGAAAGATTATAAAGTGATTTTTCTTTTTCTTTTTTTTTCTTTTTTCTTTTTTCTTTTTTTTTGGAGAGATTTTTGCTATAGGGCGCGTGCACTCGCCAGACAGACAGAGAGAGACATAGAGACAGAAAGCGAGAAATCACCCCCCAGGGGGGATGGTCACGCCGCAATCCCTTCTCCTCCATTCTCCTCTCGGGATCTTGGGCACGCACGCACACGTGCCCGGCGTGAGTTTTAAGCCACCAGGTCCAGGACGTGAACCATGGTCGACTACGTGGGAGTCCAGCGACATAGCCATTACGCTAACTGCTGGTTCCCTATTTTTCTTATTATAGGGTATGTGGGCTTGCTGGAGAGACACAGAAACAGAGAGAAGGAAAGTGAGAAATCAGCTCCCTCTGCCTCCCCACTCCTGGGGGATGGTCATGCCACAATCTCTTCTTCATTTTCCTCTCAGGATTTTTGGCACCCATGTGCTTGGTGTGATTTTCCAGCTGCAGGTTTGAATCATACTCGGCCATGTGGGAATCCAGCACCTTAATCACCACACCACCTGCTGGCCCCAACATGGACATTTTAATGAGTAAAATAATGCAAGATGAGTAGCTTCTCTCCCCACCTCGAATTCTCTGTTCCTCTCTTCTTGGAAAACCCCGTCACTTCCAAGAGAGAGGGGCAGGAGGGCACAGTCCCTGCAGTGCGTTCGACTCCACGGGTGCGATCTGGAATCTGACTGCCTCAGTGAGTTGACTTGGTGGTGCTGCAGGCCTGGGGACCTTGAAGCTCCCTCGGCAGCTCCGCCATTCCCTCTGGGAAGTCAGAGGCAGGCTTGGCGAGAAGATGGTGCTTTGGGCCCTGGCTCTGCAGCCTTTCTTGGAGCCCAGCCCCTTGCAGGCTTGTCATACCAGCCCTTCCTGCTTTTGTCCCAAGCAGTAAAGCTGCTCTGTGCCATCGTGGTCCAGTCCAGTTTCATTAGCCATCATGTCATTGTCCAGTATTTGGGGATCTTTCCAGTTTCCATGGTGATAAAGGGCTCTTCTGTCAACGCTCTGGATGAAATACTCCTCAGCTTCTGGCTGATTTCCCTGGGGCTGCACAGTGAAGAGTGGTATTACAGGGCCGAAGGGTCTGCAGAGCTCACAGCTCTTGTTGCCTACACAACGATGGTCAGGAAGGTATTTTAATAGGATTTAAGCCTTCATTACTTGGTAAAGACTTATAATAATCTACTTACTATTTTATTTCTTTATTACGTTTGTTTATAATTTGCTATAGGGCACGTGTGCTCACCAAAGAGAGAGAGAGAAAGTAAGAAAGCAAGCCACCAGGTCCAGAACTCAAACTGTAGTTGGCCATGGGGCAGTCCAGCACCTCAAACACCATGCCACCTGCTGGCCCCTCTTTATTAAATTCATTCAATAGTATTCTTTATTAAAATTTTGTCCTCACAGGGTTCAGACGAGGTGCACGAAGTAACATTATTACCGTTGGCTTAGAGATGAGGGAATGGAACAGAGTAAAAGGTCATTTCAAAAACACCCTCATATTCCTCTGGTTAGAAGGGAGAGGTGTAAAGAGAGTCTTGATCAGTTGGGACTCTGCCTTGGGAGTCTCAGTAACTGCAAAGTGAAACAGGGTATGATCTGAAGGTCTCTAAGCTTCCACTCTCTGCCTGGAACACTGACAGGCTTTGCTCCTCCAAGGTGGGGAGCTGAGGAGGGGCGCTTGTCCTAGAGTCGCACTTCCCATGCATTTAACCAGCTGTTGGAGCGATCTGCCTCCCACTCATGCCTCCCTGTGGGAAGCCCAAAGATGGAGCAGACATGGAGTCTATCTGGCCACTGAGGCTGACTCGCAAGGCATCCAGTAGAGACCAAGTCTTGTCCCAAGTCTGCTCAGTGCTTCATGTGGCCAACCGCGGTGCCCACTTCCTCATCCAGCTCCCCAGCAGGAAGTTGGAGCTGCAATGCGGGGAGCAGTGCAGGGGAGGAGGACTGAGGCTGGGAGACCTCAGTCTGGGCCAGTTCCTCAGAGGGGATGAAAGATTGCAGGAGGTGGGAGGGACACTGCATTTGTCCCTCTTGGGTTGGGAGACCTAGTCCCAGGCCAGGTTATGTCCCAATCTGCTGTGTGACCTTGGAAAAATGACTTTCCCTTGCCGGGCCTGTTTCCTGCTGGTATGTTGGAATGGGAGTAGATGGCCTCTAAGGGCCCATCCTGATGGGCTGAGAGTCCCCTCCTTTGCTTCCCTTGGGGTTGCCAGGTACCTGGAGGTGGTGGTGACGTTTCTCTGCTCAGACCCAACAGGTAGAGGGTGAGTGCTTTACTGTGGGGCACTCAGGCCTTCCTTTCTTATTCTGGAATAAGGTATTTGAGCTGGGTTCTCAAACACTGGCTTCACCTTGTCTTCTCAATGGCAGAGACACTTACCATTTCCCATTTGACTCCTCAGCGCATTTCTCCCATCCTCTCCAACTTCATGGACAAACCATGGTAGAAAGCCTGGAGGGATTGTATTCAACACTGAAAAACCTGCCTGTGGGTGGAGGGGAGACCTATAGTCTCGCGAAAGTGATTGTGTACGTGACATGTTAAGAAGGCCAGCCTGTGGCATGGTGGAGAAGGAGCTGGATCCCACATCACTGACTTCACAGCTCAAGTCCTGAACCCAGAGGCTTAAAAAACACACTGAGTGTGTGCGTGTGCCCAAAATCTGGAAAGGAGGAAGAAATGGAGGAGAAAGGACTGCAGCATGACCACGGGGGTGCTTTTCCCTTTTGCTGTTTCTCTTTGGTGAGCGTAGGCACCCTCTGGCAAATTAAAAAAAAAAAAAAAAGAGAGAAGAAAAAGAAAGGAAAAAGCAGACCCTGGGCAGTGCTGCCAACACCAGCTGAGGTCAACATCAAACAGAAATATGTCACATGAATACAAAACTACTTCATCAATGTGGACAATCAAGTGCATTGTTACTGGCAATACTGCTGTTCGTAAAAACATGTCTTTTGATATCCTACAAAACAAACACATTTAAATTCCAGTGGTACCAGTTCTGGGGGCCAGTGATGCAGGAGGAAAATGTGATGCTCTGTGAGGCAATCCTACCTGGGAAGATTCTCAGTTCAAACCCAAAGACCTTCGTGAGTACACTGGGAACGTGTGTGTGTCTGTAATACAGGCCTGGGTGAAAGCCAAGAGGACTGTGGTATACAGACCCTGTTAGGGGTGTTGTCTCTTTCTCTGTCTTGAAAGAAACTTAAATATGTATTGACCATTTTTGACAACTACACCGTCACAGTCAGGATTGGTGGAGAGCCATCTACTCCTGGGCTTTCTGATACTGCAGGGCAAGAGGATTATGATGGGTTATGACCACTGAGTTATCCACAAACGGATGTATTTCCAGGCTGTTTTTCAGTCATCTCTCTGTCCTCATATGAAAATGTGAAAGAGAAGTGGGCGTCTCAGATAACTCACCACTGTCCAGAGACTCTTTTCTTGCCTATCAGATTTCAAATTGAGCTCAGAAATGACCCCTCTACTATTGAGAACCCGCTCAAGAACAAACAGAATACTGTCACTCACGAGACTGAAAAGCTCTCCCATGACCTGAAGGCTATCCAGGATGTGGACTGTTCTGCACTCCCACAGAGAGGTCTAAAAAACATGGGACCAGCAGATGGTGTGATGGTTATGCGGCTGGACTCCCACGTATTAGTAGTTGATTGTGGTTGGAATCCCTGACTGCAGCTTAAAACTCAGGCCGGGCACGTGTGCAAGTTTGCCCAGAATCCCAAGAGGAGAATTGAGGAGAAAGGATTGCAGCATCACCAGCCCCACCCCTGCCCCGGGGCGATTTCTTGCTTTCTGTCTTTTGGGTGAGCACATGTGCCCTATAGCAAAAAAATCTCTCTAAAATACATAAATAAATCACTGATGAAGCAATATGGCTGCCCTAGAGCCTCCAGAACTGAGAGGAGCCACAGGTGTGTGTGCTACCCTCCCTCCAGGGCCCCTTCTGCACAGCTGCTGTGGCATCAGACAAAAAAGCAAGATTTAGATCAAACTAAAGATTAAAAAATTAGTTTTTGGAAAAAAAGCAAAAAAAAAAATGCAGGTCACAGAATAAAGCTACAGTTGACAGCAGCCAGGTTAAGTACTACAAACATGATTTAGGAGACAACGTGGGTCAAGTAGTGAGTTTGAGTCCTGACTGAGAGACTATGACAAAAAAGTTGTTATTTGATACTTATTTCTCATAAGTAAAATGGTACAAATAATAGCAAATGGTACCTCATAAAAAATGCAAGGCTTAGAAGATTTTTACAAATAATCCTTAACCTCGACTTATTCAGTTCATAGGGTTATTTTATAATATAACCTCTTCTTTTCCTTATTCCGCACGTTCTTTCCCCCCTCCCCCTCGTGGCCCCTTCCTTCTTCCTCTGCCTCTCTCTCCTTTTCCTCTTCTTCTCTTCCCCCTCCCCTCCCTATTAGGCGTCTCCTTCGCGCAGGCGTACTGCGCGGCGGCGCTGAGTCAGGCTGCGGGCAAAGCCCGGGCATGCAGTGCGGGGGTGAGCTTGCGCCTGCGCAGGAGAAGGCTTCAGGGCGGGGCGCAGGTTTATATCCGCGGGTGGTCAGCTGACGCTCGGCATTGCAGACTGCAGAGGCAAGCGACGCCATGTACGGCCTCTTCTTCCTGGCCAGCCTTCTGGGCGCGGGTAAGCCCTAGGACGCCCCTCAGCCTGGAGAAGGGGTTCCCCGTAGCAGCGATCCTCTCTGAGCAGGCTGTACAGGGCCTAGCCCCTCGGCTCCTGCTGCCCAAATCGTGAAGGGTGCTCACTGCGCAGGCGCGTGCGCCAGGCCGGTTCTTGTTGGGATGGCCGGGGCTCCCGGAGGAGGACGAGACCCGCTTGGAAAAAACCACCTGGCGGGTCGCTCAGTGGCCTGGGTGGAAGGAGTGGGCTAGGCGGGTGGGTAGCGAATTAGCATCTCCCCCCGGGCGCCAGCGGGTGCTTGGATGCCGGGGCTGCCTGGGACAGTCCCTCTGGCTGGCCTTCCAGCTCAGTGGGTGGGTCTTATAGGGTGACCCCTGGCAGCTGTGTTGTTTCTGTGCTAAGGCGCTCGTGATCCAGATGGACCTGAACCGGGTAGGGCAGGACAGGACAGCGGCCTTTGGCCTCAGTTGCCCCAATTTGTGCGGGTATTGAGTTGCAGAAAGCACATGTATTATCTATGTTGATTACGTTTGCATATAACGGGGACTTTAAAAAGCTCGTGGAAAATGAAATGAAAGCACAAATTTATTTTGGGCTAAAGTTTTTGTGAAATCCATGGAGTTACCAAGAACTTTTTGAAGACCGCTTCCCTTCCCCTCACCCGTAGGAGTATTTAGGCTGGATCCTACATATCGATGGTGACGGTGGAGTTTTGTGAATATGATAATTTTGCGATGCAGTTTTCATTTTACCTGCTTTAGAATATCCTGCACAGCCACTGGCCAGTTTTAGCAATAACCTTATTTTGGGAAGAATGTAAGTGCATGAGAAGTTTTGCACACTGTGTTTGTTGCTCTGAAATACTGCTGATGGTTGTTAAAATCCTTCCAGGTGGGGACAGCAGGTGGTGGGGTGGTTAAGTCGCTGGACTCCCGCATGGCCTACTGCAGGACAGTCCCCTACCTGGTGGCTTTGCAGGGATGTTTCCTGCAAGCCCCAAATCCCAGGAAAATGGAGAAGAGATGGCGTTGCCATCCTTACCCCTAGGGTGGGAGGGGTGTGGGGAGGCGGAGGCGATTCCTCACTTTCTCTCTCGCTGTTTGTCTCTGGCTAGTGCACAGACCCTATGGCAAAAACCGGAAAAACAACACCACCACCACCCCCTGCAGGTTATGAAAACACACCTGAACTACTTTCCTGGGATTAGAGGGGGCCCTCCTGCCTTCTCTGTATCACCGTGACCCTTCCTTTCCCCTCTCTTAACTTTGCATCTTAACCTAGTTTAAATGTCATGGTAAAAGGAAGAGTGAGGTTGAGTGATTGTTGAAATTCTATAGTTTGATCGTCATGGAGCCAGACTTTAATTTTTATACGGAGAAATCCCCAACTCTGTGAGTTTTTAGGTAGTAGCTCCTGCAAGGGAATGTTGATTTCAGTTTCCCCAACCTCATGTTGATGGAAAAAACAAAGAATTATGATAGTTATGGATAAGATTTAAGTGTTTTTCTTAGGTTAGCTTTCAACAACTCCCAAGAATGTGCCTTGACCCTCCTCCAACCTCTTGAAGTTGCTTTCCTTGGAGACTGTGAAAGGTGATAAGACTTATAAAGAAAGGATTTTGGTTTTAAAGTTATTGAGGAAAATTTCTCTGGAGTTTATGCTGCTGCTATTCAGTAGTCTACATAATAAACTAATGCTAGTCTTTAGGTTTTCTTTTTTTAAAATTTTGCCAAAGGGTATAGGTACTCCCCTGAGAGAGAAAGTGAGAAAGCACTCCCCCACGGGGAATGGTCATCCTGCAAACTTTTTTCCATTTCTTCTCCATTTCAGGCTTTTGGGCCTGCACACACATGTGCCTGGTGTGTTTCTCAGGCTGCTGGTTCCAGGACTCGAATTATGCAGTCGGCCATGTGGGATCCAGTCATGTAACTACTAGGCAAAGGGCTGGCCCAAACATTCCATACTGACTCAGAATAATTCATGCTCCCCCAATCCCTGTTTTAGTGGTATCAAACAATTGTTGGCATTGAACCACTCCTCACAAGATCCTTAAGAGTTCTCATTCACTCAGATCACCCAAAACGGACTTAATTGTTTCTTTGCAAATGTCAAATTCATGTCTGGTATATATGGGGATATATATATATATATATATTTGCTATAGGGTGCGTGCGCTCACCCGAAAGACAGAGAGAAGCACAGAGGCTGAAAGCAAGAAATCACCCCCCAAGGGGGATGGCCACGCCACAATCCCTCCTCCTTCATTCTCCTCTCGGGATCTTGGGCACGCACGCACATGCGCCTGGCATGAGTTTAAGCCACCGGGTCCTGGACTCGAACCGTGGTTGACTACATGGGAGTCCAGCGACATAGCCATTACGCCAACTGCTGGTCCCTATATGGGAATATATTTAACCAAAATATTTAGTTAAGCAAGGGACCCTCATCCTGAACGCTTGAGTAAATGGAAGATACTTGAATGGTCTTGGCCTAACCTTGCTGCCCTGCCTTGGGATTATGCTCAGGTTGTGGTGATAATACGGTGTATGCGGCCTGGCTGGCCCTGACAGCTCTGGCTCCCTTGTGGCTTTTTGAAAGTGTTATTCCAAAAGTTTCTGAAAACACCATTGGCTCTGAATTTGTTAATAAAGGTGAATGTTGACTGCAGCCATTGTTTGGTCCCCTGTAGACTCTGAGAACTTGCAGTTTCCACATGGCGCTGATGCAGTTCAGAGTGCCAGCTTCAGCCTGCAGAGCCTTTGTGTTTTGTGCTTTCATGATGTCCTGATGGTAGATACTTGCTTTTGAGTTAACTTTTCTATTTATCCAGTTATTCTGCCCTTTTCCCCACCTGAAAAAGAAAGTGAAGCGATGAGAGAATTGGAGATCATTTCATCCAGCCTCTAAGGAGTGACTCAGAGAAGCTGGGAAGAGACTCTCAAATCAGAGACCATTTCCCACAGATGCCAGGACCAGAACCCAGATTCCTCCCTATGTGCACTCTTCCCCTTTCCCCCCATCAGCACATAACCTTTTTCTTTTCTTTTCTTTTCTTTTTTCTTTTCTTTTCTTTTCCTTTCTTTTCCTTTCCTTTCCTTTCTTTTCCTTTCTTTTCCTTTCTTTTCCTTTCTTTTCCTTTCTTTTCCTTTCTTTTCCTTTCTTTTCCTTTCTTTTCCTTTCTTTTCCTTTCTTTTCCTTTCTTTTTCCTTCCTTCCTTTCTCTCTTTCTCTCTTTCTCTCTTTCTCTCTTTCTCTCTTTCTCTCTTTCTTTGTAAACTTGCTATAGGGCATATGTGCTTGCCAGAGAGAGAGTGAAAGTGAGGGGAGATCCTCCGGGGGGGATGGCAACATGGCAACACCACAGTCCCTTCTCCATTCTCCTTTCAGGATGCAGGCATGCCCCACATTTTTTTTTTTCCTCCATTATTTTATTTTTTGTTTTTTGGAAGTTGACCAGAGAGAGAAAGAAGGAAAGTGAGAAAGGAAGCTGCCAGGTCCAGGATTCAAACTGCTGTCAGCCATGTGGGAGTCCAGCCGCCTTAACCACCACTCCTCCTGCTGGCCCTAGCCAGCATATTTTTTTCAAGCCACTGGTTTTGGGACTTGAATCAGGCAGTCAGCCCTGTGGTTTCAGTCACTTTTACCACTGTGCCACCTGGCTGGCCCCAGTATATACCTTTTCGCTTTTTAAAAATGTAATGAATATGGGACCAACAGGTGGTGTGATGGTTAGGGGCTCCCCACATGGGTAGCTGGTTCAAGTCCTGGATCTGGTGGCTTGCTTTCTCACTTTCCTTCTCTCTCTTTCTCTGTCTTTCTCAGGCCAAATTGTAAAATAATAATAATAGTAAAATAAGTTCAAATAAATAAAAAAATCTTAAAAAAAAACCTTAATGAGTATAATTTACATAATGCACATTTTAAGTGGCTAGCTTGGTGGATTCCCACTGAGTGAGCCTCCCCACTAAGCAGCCCGCAAGGTTCAGACGTAAAGTACTGACATTGTCAGCATCCAGAAGCCTCTCTGCTTCTCCATTTGCTTCCCCTTCACTTCCCCCAAGGGAAGCAGCTTTGTTAACTTAGGGCACTGTCATGTGAGAACTACCATATGTGAACTTTTCTTTCTTTTTTAATTGCCAGAGGGCGTGTGTACTTATCAGAAAGTGAGAGCCAGCAAGCACCCTCCAGTGGAGTGTGGTCATGCAGCAATCTCTCTTCCTCCGTTCTCTTTCCTGTCAAGGTCCTGGGCCACAGGCTCATGTCCCCAGTATGTTTTTAAGCCTCTGGGTCTGGGATTCGGATTTTGGTCAGCCACGTGGGATATGACTTCCTTAACCACTTCATTAGGGGTGGCACTGATCTTTTTAAATGGTTTCTTCATGATAGAACATGTGTGCACATAAGTAAGAGTGGGAGAGAGAGGCGAGCACGCTCCACGTGGTCTAATCATGCTGCCGTCCCCTTCCTCCAGTCGTCTGGTTCTTCACATTAGGGCACCTGTGGGTGTACCTGATGCGTTTCAGGCCAGATGACTAGGGATTTGAACTGTGGTTACACGTGGGATCTGGTTTCACTTACCACTGCACCACGGAACCAGCCTGGTTTTTGAACACATTACAAATGGAATCATACAGTAAGGACATGCTGTTGGACGATTTCTCCAGTGGAAAAAGGCAAGCCCAGTGTTAACGAGACAGTGTAAGCACATGCTCTGGGGCCTGGGACGTGCAGGAGCTCCCTGGAGCTCAGCCTGCTCTCTGCTGTCACTTGTGTAGTGGCTCACCAGCTGGGCGGTGTCACCTCACACTGAGGCCGGTGTGTTCTCTAGGGATGCTAGACCATATTATGTATGGATATATATTCATTTGGTAGCCTATTTTTAATTAAAATTTTTTGTGAAGTTTTTATTTAAGAGAAACACAAGATTAAAAAAATATTTAACTCTAATTAATTGATTAATTAATTAATTTAAATCTGACCAGAGAGGGATGGGGGTGAGGGTGGGAGTGAGAAAGCAAACCATCGGGTCGGGACTCAAAATCACAGTTGGCCACGTGGGAATCCAGTGCCTTTAACCACTATGCCACCTGCCAGCCCCCAAGAGGTTTTTTTTTTTTTTTTTTTCCATGAGC
>NW_006207862.1:2287008-2301900 GCF_000334495.1 Tupaia belangeri chinensis
CCCTAAGGTGTTTTTTTTTTTTTTTTTTTCCATGAGCAAGAGAGAGAGGGTGTGCACCCACAACAGTGACCGAATGTTGCAATCCATACCCAGCCTTAGCCAGATCTGCCCATCCCACTCAGGGAGGTCTCTGGTCCTGAACCCAGGACCTTCCCATATAGGTCACCCTTGCAGAGTGTCACACTTTACCACTTTACTCTTATCTGCCCTCTGAGTCTATAGCCTGACCTAGCCTGAATATCCATAAGAGCTCTAGGTCTCACCTACCAGCAATTTGAGGTAAATTCCATTTATTGATAGTAAATTAATTTTACTCTGTAAGAATATTAATGTAATTCTGGAAGAGTCTGTTTTAACCAGTCAGTGAGTTGTCAAGTCCTCAAAGTGCATTTAACAAGTTGTTGTGAGTACCTGGCATGAAGTGTGTGGAGTTTTCTAGATAGGGCCAGGGAAACTTGGTCTTCCGTTTTCTTGGTGTGTGGCTGGAATGCCCAGGCAGCTGACTTGGAGCTTGAGTAGGTGGGAGAGAGGAAGGGCAGGGTGCTGCAGGCTGGGCACGGTGCCTGGATAGCACATTCGGGAAGCTCTCAACGCCAAGACCGAGCTGGCAGTCTTCTAGTGGGGGAGCGTAGCTTTCTGGCTACCAGGCCCTCAGCCCTGCTCTTTGATTCCATTTTGGTTCTACCACCAGAAAGGAAGTTCTGGATTTTCTTTAAATCAACAGAAGGCAGTACTAATTACATTGCTTGGCTTGCCTCCCACTTCCTATTTTAAAATAATAACATTAAAAGTGGTGATTGGGATGAGGAATGTAACAGTTGCAAAGTCCATGAAGTTCTAAAAGGTCACCTTGTGAATTCGTTCCCCCCACCCTTAAATGACATGCGCATTCCAGGAGAGAACGAGAAAGAAAAAGTGAGAAAGGGAGCGGTCATGCCACCATCCGGTCCTCTCCATTTCTTCCTCCTTTAAAGATTTTGGGCATGCAGGTACATGTACCTGGTGTGTTTCCCAGCTGCCAGATCTGGGACTCAGACTGTGGAGACAGTCCTGTGGTATTCACCCACCTTAAATGCCCTTGGCTGGCTTGGAATTTGTAATTCTTTGTGAGGACTGAGCTGATACATACCAGGTCAGGTTAACTGTTTTCACATTGCTGATGCTAGCTAGGCGACTTGGGGCAGGTTACTGAAATGCCTGTATTTCCTCATCTGTTAAATGGCATTCATTGGGACCAGCAGTTGGCATGATGGCTTTGTCACTGGACTCCCGTGTAGTCGACTGTGGTTCAAGACCCAGACCCAGTGGCTTAAACTCATGCCAGGCACATGTGCATGCCTGCCCAAGATCCCGAGAGGAGAATGGAGGAGAAGGGATTGTGGCATGGCTATCCCCGCTGGGGAGTGATTTCTCACTTTCTGTCTCTTTCTGTCTTTCTGGCGAGCACATGCGCCCTATAGCAATGTCGACGGAAAAAAAATACATAACCAACTGTAAAATTAATAATTAATAATTAATGCTGTTTATTTCCAAGCCAACTGTGAGTGACCTAGGCCCGGAGAAGAGGCATACATGCCTTTTCTCGGGGTGATCATGTACAGAGGTTCCTTTTATTTGCTTTTTGAGATAGACAGACAACATTTGATTAAAAGATTTCCCATTGGTCAGGCCCAAAAAGGCGGGACATGTAGAAGGGGGGGGGCTTGGAGGTTATAGGTGGGCTCCACAAATTCTTAGGTTGGTGATTGGAAGGGAAGATCCCTGTCTTGGGAAGAGATTAGTTAAAAAAAGGCTTAATCTGCATCTTAAGGAAAGGGAAGTACCATGGCTTGGGAAGAAATAAGCAAAAGAATACACTAATTGGTTGAAATATACATCTCAAAGATACTATGCCAGGGACAGGAGGTAGGAAGAATCCTGTTAATAGAAAGTAAATGGTCAGTTAATGTTTGTGAGCATGACTTCCCCAGTCCCCTTTTGAAAAGAATTTGGAAAAATAGGAAAAGTAGTCAGACTTCTGTCCACAGCAAAAACCTCTCCAAAAAATAAATAAGTAAATAAAAAGGCATTCATTGTTCATATCTTAAGGGGAGTGAGACTTTACTAAATTAATATAGGAAAGGACTGGGCCAACTGGTGGCATGATGGTTAAGGAGGCTGAATCCCTCATGACCAACTGCACAGTTTGAGTCCTGGACTCGGTGGCTTGGAAGACACTCTGGCCACATATGCTTAGGGGTCCAAAACCATAACAGGAGAATGTAGGAGTGTGGTGTGGCCATCCCCAGTGACGGAGTGATTTCTCAGTTTCCCTCTCTGTCTCTGGTGAATACACGTACCTGATAGCAAACAATATATATATATATATAGAGAGAGAGAGAAGGGCTTAGTAAAGTACAGCCGTATGTTTGTTGCTGTGTCATTGGTGTCCTTGTCCACCAGCACAGCAGCCCTCCCTTCCCTGCCTTTGGTTTTGTGACTTCCCCTAGCAGTCTTCATTTCAAGGATGTTGTGAGTATAACAATATGACAAAAATATGTGTGCTGAGCATAATTACTGAGTCAGGAAAACAAACCAGGGAAGGTAGACAGCAGTGTGGAGGGAGTTGGGAGTTCATAACTCTAGGGAGCCAGACTAGGTTTAGCTACGAGGTCAGCCTTGGTAACAGCAGCCCAGCAGATCAGAGTGGTTCCTGATAACCCAAATACTTGAGTTTAGACCGGTTTTCACTAACTCTGGCACTTGGGGTGAGTCAATTCAAGCACATAGACTGCTTTCTCCATTCATCAATGGAGCTGAACTGTTTAAAGTAGGTAATAGATGCACACAGTAACCTATCAGTGTAATGGCATAGAGAGGAAAATTTATGTTTTCTCTAATTGCTTTCTCCAGGCCTTCCCTGTAGACAACCTAACACAAGCTCCTATAGGAGCCTTTCACAGGTAAATTCTATGTGGCCATCTTCCTGCCTCAGGCTCCAGAGAAGCTGGGATTACAGGTGCATGCCACCATGCCCAGCTTTTAGGGCAGGCCAGGAATCAAACCTGTGCCTTCCAGGTTGCCTCAGCCTGCTGTGTAGCAGCATCTACCAGCGTGTCCTACAACAGCTGGGCATCCTTGCTCCTTTTAAAGTTGTAGAACATTATAGACATCCAGAAAAGTGGCAGAGTAATTACAGCGAATACCTAGATATATGATACCCGGGTTAAGAAGTGGAACCTCACAACTCATGTTCGTCCATAGAGAACTGTCTCTGTGGACTGGATGTTTATCATTCTCCTGCAGATCTTTATACTTTCATACATGTAAATGTCACCTTCGATAGGAAGTGCAGTTTTGCATTGGATATTTTGAACATTTCTCTAATACTGTTTATATTCTTGGGTTGGTTTTCTTTTTAAGGTTAAAACATTAATTTTGATGCTTGATGGAATGTGTGTGCATGTTGCAGGAGAGAGAGAAAACATGTCCGCAGTGGGACCTGGCCATACTGTTCCTCCTTCCCATGAGGATCCTGCGTATGCACACACATGCACCTGGCCTATAAAATCTTTTTCAAATTTTAGGATAACTTTAGATTTACAGGAAAGTTACAGAGATAATACAGTGAGTTCCTGTCTGTCCTTCGTCCCTTTTCTGCATCCCATATGACTGTGGCACATGTGTCAAAAGAAGGAAGTTTCAGGACGTTGCTGTTAACTAGTCTGTGAACTTTTCCACTGATCTCATTTTTCTGTTCCAGGAGCCAGTCTAGCATACCATATTAAGTTTAGTTGTCATGTCTTTTTAATCCCCTCCTACCTCCCAGTTGTTAAACAAATATATGCAAATAGACTTCCTTAGGTGGATGCATCATCAATTTAGTTAACCTCTGTTCTTGGACATTTATGTCTAAGAAATCACAAGATGAATTTAATGGCATTTCTAAATTTTTTTTTTTTTTTTTTTTTTGCCAGAGGGCATGTGTGCTAGCCAAAGAGAGAGACACAGAGAAAGCAACCCTCCAATGGGGCATGGTCATGTCACGATCCTTTTTCCTTCATTCCTCCTTCCCAACAGGATTCTGGGCATACATGCACAAATGCTCAGCATGTTTTTCATTTCTTTCTTTCTTTTTTACAATATTGCTAGAGGGTAGGTGTGCTCCCCTTAGAGAGGGGAAGAGAGAAAATACCCACCATGGGGAATGGTCAGGCCACCCAATTCCTTCTCCTCCATTTCTCCATCCTATTGTGATTTTGAGCATGCATGCATGCACTCACTCAGCATGTTTCTCAAGCGCTGGGCCTGGGACTAACCACAGGGTTGGCCATGAAGGATCTGCATGTTTGGCAGGCCATTGGGTACAGATTTGAACTGTGGTCAGCCATGTGGAATCTGGCTCCCTTAATAGCCACAATATAAAGCCAGCCCACTCTTCTATTTTAAGTTGCAAATTCTAGCCACACTTGGATAGACAGACTGCTTTAGAGTCTAAAGAAGTAGTTTGTGTAAGGCCTGGCCATGGAAATCTACGCCGGATGCTGCTCCTTGGCAGGCTAAATCTGTGTAGAAGGATGGGGTTCATTTCTTTCCCACTAAACACCGGGCATGGTGGCGAGTGTCTGTAGTTCCAGCAGCTCAGAGGATGGTGGCAGGGTTGTCAGTTCAAGGCCAGCATGATCTACATAGTGGGACCCTGTCTGTAGGAGCCAGGTATGGTGAGGTGCACAGATGGGATGCTGTCCTGCACATGGCTATCTCCTCTAGGCGTTGGTACCGGAAGGCCACATGGCTTCCTATAGCACCATCTGGTCCTTCACTGCCTCTCACCTCTTCTCCCTCTCTCCTGCCTGGGCTGCTGTCCAGCTTCTTGGCTTGTCGGTGCTCAGAGCCTTTGTGTTTGTGTTCCTCCCTGGAACCTCTTCCTCCCAAATTGTCCCTGGGGCTTGCTTCCTGTTTTCAGTGAAGTCTGCTCCGTTGTTGCCTTATCGGAGATCCGCCCCTCTGTCTGCAATAGCTGGCCCACCCTACCCTGGTCTTGCTCTGCCTTTGATCTTGCTTTATTTTTCTTTGGAGCGCTCACCACTGCCTGGCATCGTGATGCATTTGTTCCTTGATCCTTTGCGTATGCATAATATGTTAGTCTGGGTCTGGCACATGGTAGGTGCCCAACAGAGATGAATATCGATGTGAGGTGTAGCCAGTAGTTCAGCCAGGAAGTAAGTACTGGTAGATTAGCGTGCATGACGCTTAGATGTTAACAGTGCCCAGTCTTCATCACCATTAAATAAAGATTTTCTTCTTTTTTTTTCCTCCTGAAGTTAATTTTAGAGATTATTTTTTCAGAAGTTGACAAATGAGAGAGACTTTGGGCTCAAGTGTTGACCTTTCTAATAGCTCATGTCCGTGTTAGAAAGACACCTCTACCCCCTATCCACTTGCCCAAACTTGTTGGAAAGGACTTTGTGTAGGTGGTAGTCGTGTGGGAGCCTGACAGAACTTAGATGCTCCTGCTGGCTCTGATTTGAGATAATTCTGAAAAGGGAATCGGCTATAAATTGAGGAAGTTATTTTCTTAGCTTTTGGTTCCAGAAGTTGATTGTTCCTAAATGTTTAGCCTAGTTCTCAAAATTGTAGGGTCTCAGAGGAGCAAAAGAGCTTTTGTTTACTTGGGTCGTAGCTATAGATATTTAACACCTTATACATTAAACTGGCAAGCTGACAATTTAAAAACGAATCTTTTAGAAACAGTGATAGACCTGTTACATGTGAACAACATAGTTTGAATGAAAAAGAACAATTTTCCTAGTTTCTAAACCATTCAGTGAGAAGAATGGCTCCCTTAACAGCTATAGTACAGGGCCAGCCCGGCACTTGTAAGTTTTAAAATTGCAAATTTTGGCCACATTTGGATAGATAGACTGTGTCTGAACTCGGAAGTTGAGGAGCCAAAGAGCTTTTCCTTTAGTTTGCTACAGGGCAAGTGCCATTGCTGGGGGAAAGTGAGAAATCACCCCTTTGTGTGGATGACCATACCACAGACCTGTCTTCTGTATTCTCAGGATTTTGGGCATGCACACACATGTGCCTGGTGTATTTTTCAGGCCTCTATAGGTCCGGGACTTGAACTGCGCAGTTGGCCATGTGGGATCCAGCCACCTGAACCACCACGCTATTTGCTGGCCTCATTTAACATGTTATATATTGTTTTTTCATTTGTGAAATTTCTTTGCCAACCTGCCTGGGTTCTCAGCTACTTCTGCATTCAGCCTGTTGCAATGTCCTATAACTCTAAGAAAAGCCTTCTACATTTGTGAGTGAGTGAATAAAAACGGCAGCTAATATCTCAGTATTATTATCGGGGAGTTTTATCTCACAGGCCCTCCTCTCCCCAGTGAGTCCCTGGGACTCTCAGGCTTCTCTAAGACACTCTGCTTGAGGTGATTTGCAGGAACTCCAGGTGTTACACTAGCTAACCCTCACCAAGATGTTCTGTTTGCCATTTACATTGGTTGATGCCTTGTAACAGCCCTTTGAGGTAAGAGCAATTGTTCTAGTATCCTGTCCTAACCCATGCTATGGCCTAAATATTTCAGATTTCAGTATTTCAGAGCAAGACATTACTCCTCAGTATTACTAAAGGAAGCCAGGAATGACATTTAGAACAGATACCCACGTCTCCAAAACTTTTTAGTTAATTAATGGTTACGTTAAACAAGTTCAGAATTTCGAATTTCCTTTTTAGTGGGGTTTGCATGATTTTTTTTTTTTTTAATAGCCAGAGGGTGCATGCACTCACCAGAGAGAGAGATTGACCGGGAGAGCACCCTCCAGTGGGGCATGCTCATGTTGTCATCTTGCCTCTATTTGATCAGGATTTTAGATGCACAAGTGTCGATCGTGCGTTTCAAGCCATGGGGGCCAGGATTTGAACTCAGGTAGGCCATATAGGATCTGGAGTTTTATGCAGAGCCCTTATCACACATGGGGGCCAGGATTTGAACTCAGGCCATATGGGATCTGGAGTTTTATGCAGAGCCCTTATCACTGTGCTTTGGAGCCAACCCCCCATGAATTCTTACTTAGTATGTTTTGTGTACAGAGATCACTTAGTTGGTTCCCAGGGATTGCAATGAAGAGCCAGCTCCAGCGTGTAGGGCCGATGGCGTTGTTGTCTGTGCAGCGCCCTAGGTCAGCTGCAGCACATCTCCCTCAGGTCTAGAACCACATGGGTACCACCTTTGACCCCTGCCTTTTCCTGTGCACCTGACTGGTACCTGGGCAGTCTTGCCAGGGCCCACCTTTTCTTGGTCAGGGGTTGCAGTGTAATCTTATCTAAGGTGATTTAAATTCATCTTTCATCATCACCTGATATGTTGACACTGGCGGGACAGCTTTGATAACATGGTTTTTATTGGACTGGAGTGCTCTGGGATGAACTACTGGTAACCTCTTCCCTAAATTAAACTCCATTGTTTCACTCTTGTATAATCTAAGAAGAGTATATCCTCCTCCCCTAGTGTCTCAGTCATCATTGCACACGGAAATTTACCCAAGAACTCGGTTGACTTCTCCATGTAGATAGATTTCTTACTCCAGATGATCTGGCTTATAAGGAAAATTTAAAAGTGAGGCAGTAGCAGGAGAGGAGAAGCAGGAAAGAAAGAACCTTTGTCTTCAATAGCAGCAGCTTGGCCAGAGGGGATGGGATGTCAGCCTAGCTAGCTTACATGCTTTGTTGCCACTGATTTTTTAAATGAGATAGGGCAAATATTTGCACCTGACTTCCTCCGAATCAAGGCAGGCTGCCTTGCTATACTGAATGATTAAGTGAGCAGTGTTTTTATTCTATTATGCAAAATATTTTCCAAAGGCAGGATTCTAGGAATCAAAGCTAAAAATTCTGCCACAGAAGGTATTTGCTACACCAGCCATTTGATGGAGTAGTCAGTGTTGTGGTTCATTATCTCCTGCTGGGTGAAATGCAGAATTCCTGTGAGAAACATGTGGCTGCTGGGGACCCGGGATCGCTGCAACCCCTCCTGGGGTTATCCTCTCTTAGTTTCCTAGCAACCTGCCCATTACCATGGTGATACGGTACCAAGCAGCAGATCCACTGCCCTGTGGAATGTGTGCTCTGATTGCCAGCACCGGGAGGCTGCTGGCATTTTCTGTTATCTTTTTTATAGTTAGACTCAAACAGTATTTAGTGTGTTACCTAATATATTTTAAAGGAAAAGCATATGTTGTATATGGCTAAAATAATGAACTGGTTGTGTTAGCAAAAAGAGCATAAGGTGCACCTTCTATGAAAGGCTAGCTATTCTCTTCTCACGTGTGCTCACCAGAAAGAGAGAGAGACAGAGAGAAAGAAAGCAAGAAATCACCCCCCCTAAGGGGGATGACCATGCCACAATCCCTTCTCCTCCATTCTCCTTTCAGGATCCTGGGCACACAATCATACACGCCTGGCATGAGTTTAAGCCACCAGGTTCAGGACTTGAACCGCGGTCGACTACGTGGGAGTCCAGTGACATAGCCATTATGCTAACTGCTGGCCCCAGGTTATTCTCTTCATTCTAAGGTTGTTTTTGAAAATCTTTGGTAGTAACATTGTGTGCGTGGCCTTGAGGTCAAGCCTTAGTAAAGACTCACTATTTGACTGTCCTCCTGAAGTAGGTCATTGATTAAATTGGGCTTAGGTTTGACTCCAGGCAATGGGGATCTAGAGTCATAGAGGCCTAAATGCAATAGAACTGTCCCTCTCGGTCACAGAAAATTCAGAAGCCAAGTAGGCCTGTGGTGGCCCTGCTTCCAGAAGAACTCATGGACCTATGCTCTTCTGGGTCAACATTCTGCATCTGGGCCCTCTAGTCCTTTTCTTTATGGTCCAAGGTAGCTTATGAGGTTTAGCCTGAATTTAAAGGAAGGCATGATGACCTCTACTTATATCTCACTGGCTAGTGGTCAGTGGTCTCATGGCCAATATAGGGGAGACTATGAAATGTGGTCTTTAATTTTGTCAGCCTGTTTTTAGCTAAAACTCTGTGGTTCTGTTTCTTTGAAAGAAGGAGAGAATGGATATAGGGGAGCACGTGTGGCTTCTGCCACGTTGAATAATAACTTTTTTTTTGGAGAGCTTTTCGCTATAGGGCGTGTGCGCTTGCCAGACAGACAGAGAGAGACATAGAGACAGAAAGTGAGAAATCACCCCCCAGGGGGGATGGTCACGCCGCAATCCCTTCTCCTCCATTCTCCTCTTGGGATCTTGGGCACGCACGCACACTCGTCCGGCGTGAGTTTTAAGCCACCGGGTCCAGGATGCGAACCGCGGGGGACTACGTGGGAGTCCAGCGACATAGCCATTACGCTAACTGCTGGTTCCCAATAATAACTTTTGTGTTTGCTTGTTTTTTAGTTGCTGTGTATAGGGTGCATGTGCTGGGGGGGAGGGTGGGCAAGAAAGTTAGGGATCACCCTCTAGGTGGTATGGCCATGCTGCAATCCCTTCTCCTCCATTCACCTCTTGAGATTTGGGGCGTGCATACATACATACCCAGCGTGATTTTCATTGGATCTGGGACTTGAACCATGAAGTCAGCCATGTGGGTCCAGTGCCCTAACTGCCATGCAACCTGCTGGCCCCCCAAAATTTCCCTGAAACAGATTATAAGGTTTAGTTATTTTTTTCTGCTTTTAAAGAAAAACAAAATTATGCCAAAATATAATCATTTGAATATGAACACCTCTCTCTGTTTTTCCCCCTGAAGTCCATCATTAGCAACTAGGTATATAGTTAACTGAGAGCCTTCTAGGTACCAGGGACTACGTTTTTTTTTTTTTAAGTTTATTTATTTCACGAAAGACCATGAGAGAGAGAGTGTCTCGTCTAATTTAGTCACATTCCTCCAGCCCTCTAGACTCAGGATCCAAACCTGCAGTCAGCCATGTGGCTTCCAGTACTGCAGGTCATATGCCATAGAGACTGGCTTGATACCAGGGACTCTTAAGTACTTCTGCTTTTTCATTTATTCGTCACAGAATCCTTGAGAATGACACTGCCATTTTCCATAATTTCCAAATAGCTACACTATGTTAGTATGCTGTTAACCTGTTGAAATACTCCTTGCTCTTCCAGAAGAGGAGAGGTTTTGAAAAAGTGGGTCCCGAGATAGTTTGAACAGTGACAACTTTGTTGGGATTAGAATTCCTTCAAGGGTAACCAGAGTGTACCTGCAATTCCTTGAGTTACTGGAAGCATTCACCTGTATCATTCACGTCTTGCTGGGCATCCCTCTTTCTTTTTTTTTTTTAAATTATTTTATTTAACTTTATTTATTTTTATTTTAATTTGACCAGAGAGGGACAGAGCAAGAGAGAGAGAGAGAAAGAGAAAGAGAGAGAGAGGGAAAAGCTGCCAGGTCTGGGACTTGAACTGCAGTTGGCCATGTGGGAGTCCAGCACCCTTTACCACCATACCACCTGCTGACCACCCTTCATTCTTACTTACCCAGAGCTTGATGTTTAGCACTTGGAGATGTGGAATCAACTCCCTGGACTCAGTGCTGTCTGTGCTTCACCATCCTCTTGCCACTCCTGGGTCTTGCATTCTGTAACTGACAACTTCTAAGTTAGTTGGGATACTTCTCTCCAGGTTTTTGGGCTGCCAGTTAATTGCCTGATTAACTGTGAAATAAGCAGACAGAACAGCCTTGATCCAGCTATTTGTGGAACACCTGTTCTAGGCAAGAGACTGGATCAGGAAAAGGTCTTACTATTTTTTTTCAAGAGATTTTTGCCTTCCAGTGAGTGTGCTTGCTAGAGGGAGAGGGACAGAACCAGTGAAGGGAAAGTGAGACATCACCCCCTGTGGAGGGAGGGAAGGTCACAACCCAATCCCTTCTTCATTCTCCTGGGTTCTTGGGTATGCACACACATGTGCCTTGCACGATTTTCAAGCCACCAGGTCCAGGACGAACTGTGGTTGACCTTGTGGGAGTCCAGTAATGTAAATCCTACACCATTTGCTGGCCCCCTTATATTTTTCTTAAGTTATTTATTTCTTTTCCGTGAGAGATACAGAGAGACAAACACTCCCAACAGGGTCCTTATGCTACAATCCGCTCCCAGCTTTAGACATCCTGAACCACAGGCATGTGCATGTGTGCCCAGATGTGAACCTGGAAACCTGTGTATGTCAGCCTGGTAGATGGTCACATTTTACCACTTTGTCACCATCTGGCCCCCTGGGTCAAAACTCTGGACTGTCTGATTTCAAAGCCTGCCTCATAGGAGAGTTAAGATAGGTGTACACGTTAAAATGATGGTCAAGGCATTACGATTGATAGGTAGCATGCCCTGGCATTTGGAAGTGTTTATGTGTAATTATAGTCCCATGATTCACAGTAATCCACTGACATCGATGACTTCACCTTCATTTTACAGATGAAAAGACAAGTTCACAAGGACAGTGACTTGCCTAAGGTCGTGTGGACAGGAAGTCACAGAGCCAGACTTGGCAACTCCTGTTTCCATTTCACTGTATGGTTTCACTGAAACCATCCAGGAAGTTGCTTTAGAAATCTGATCCTTCTCACAAAAAGTCATGAAGGCTCCTAAATCATGCACAGATCCACTGAGCTCTTGACTCAGCCTCACCGTGGTTTTGATTGTTTATGAGCATAGCTTCAGAGCTGCTACAAGGGCCCAGGTGGTTGCAGATCCTGGCAGCCACTCGGTATAGTAAAATTCCATCGCAACCTGTTTTTTTTCCTTCTTCTTTTGTCATAATGACAGTAATAGTAAATATAACCTGTTTTTAATACAGTAACCTACATGTTGAATGGTTTCGAACATCTGTTTATTTTCTTCTAGAACCTGTCTATTTCTCTTTTTTCGTTTTAAAATTTCTTTACATTTAATTGTTGTACATCTTAATGGCTCACAATATGGTTTTCCAAATCATGCATATGGTGTATGATAATCAAATCAAAGATCTTATATGCCTCATTTTCAACAAAGAACATTACATTTTTGTGTCTGTTAAATGCTTTTTCCCTGCGCCCCCTCCCATCCACTCGCCTCCATAGTCTCTGGTATTTATAATTGCCTTCCCTACTGTTATATCTTAGGATCTTTCTGTTTCTGTCATAGAGTGAGGACATTTGGTATATACTGAGTGGGGGACTTAACAGTATTTGTCTTTCATACTCTGGCTTACTTCACTTAACATTTTGTTTTGTTTTGTTTTGTTTTTAGAGAGATTTTTGCTATAGAGCGTATGTGCTCACCAGAGAGACAAAGCAAGAAGTCGCCCCCCACAGGGGTTGGCCACACTGCAATCCCTTCTCCATTCTCTTCTCGGGATTTTGGGCATACATGGACACATGCCTGGCATGAGTTTCGAGCCTCCAGGTATGGGACTCGAACTGCAGTCAGCCATGTGGGAGTCCAGCGACATAACTCCTATGCCATCTGCTATTCCCATCATTAAATAATCTATATTCATCCACTTTGAATCAAATGACAGTCTTTATGGCTGAGTAGTATCCTATAGTGTATATGTGCCGCATTTTTTCAGTCCAGTTTATTTCTAGGCCTGGGGAGTAAACAGCACACCCACCCCTTTCTTAGGGGAATACTTTTGCAATTTGTGTCTTCGAAAATGGCCCATCCTTCCTGGATCCTATGCCAGGCTCTTGAGCTAAGAAGTATTGCTCAATTTGTCCTGAGTGGTTTTCATGTCTTTAATGACGCATTTCATTAAAAATTTTCAAGAGGTCAGGTAGACATTCTACGAACTTTCTTAGAGTTCACCATACCGCCTTAGAAAAGGAAGTTGGTATTTGGGGGAAGGGTGTGGGAGGAAAGTAAAGAGATTAAAGCTTTGCCGGGAATACGTTTTGAGATATAACTTACCAGAAAGTGGTTTGAGGTAGTGTTTGCATGTAGGTTAGGAATGAACGCTGAATGTCATCTTGCTCGTGGTTGTGAGCATGAAGACTTGCAGTCCCCACCCCTCCAGAATTCCTCACAGGTTGGATGTTTGTTTCTGCGTGGTGGCTCCTGCCATTGAAGCCATGCCCTGAAGAGGCACAGCCCCCCTTTACTCTCTGTGGGTGTTGAGTAGGTTTCTCTCCTGGAGCCCTGGACCAAGGTCTGGTTCCCTTACCCTCGCCCATTGTTCTGAGGTCTGTGGCCTGGAGCCACCCAGGACAGCTCTGCTCCTGCATGACATGCAGGAGGTGTCTTTCACCATTTGAAGATGACAATTGCCTGTCTCTGAAACCGTCTCCTATTTAAACATCTCCAGTCCTGGGTTGTTCCCATGTCCTAGCAGTTAAGAGAGCCAGAGCCTACATAGACAAGACTGTAGTTGGAATCCCAGCCCGAGTGGCTTAAAAACATGCCCAGCATGTGCATGCACCCAAAATCCTGGTGGGAGGGAGAAATGAGAAGGAACTGCAGTGTGACCACATCCCATTGAGGGTGCTTTCTCCCTCTCTGTCTCTGGCATGTGTGATTAAACAAAACAAAATCTCCAGTCCTTTAGGGGACTCTGGAACGGTGCCAGGTACCCTTATCTTCCTGACCTCTGCTGAGTCCTCGCCATGCACACGTGTACCTGCCCCTTCCGTGCCCTGTGCCTGGTGCCCACGCCAGCTTAGATAGCTGTGGCTTCAGACCTCCCAGTTCCTATAGGTCCTGCATGTCCTACCCCATGCTGTTTTGTTTTCTCTTTTATCCTGGCGGGCTTCCCATCACCCTGGTCCTTTCTTCTCCCTACCTACCTTGTTTTGGAATCTTCCTGTTAGCTCTCAACCCTTGTTGCCACCATTTCTTGCTTGAACTTTCTTGAATTACTCATCTGCCTCTCCCACCTCCTTTTCACTTCTCTTACCTCATACCAGGGTGGCAAAGATACAGATGTGAGCGTGCTTGTCCCATCTCTGCTCCGAAACCCCTAGAGGTTCCTGTGACACTGCCCCAGGTAAACCCACCACTTCAGGCTCCGTGGTAGGGACAGCCCTTCCCAGCGTGCCTCAAGCCCTTCCCAGCGTGCCTGAGACCTGTCTCTGCAGCCTGCTTCCCACCACTCCCCTTCGCTCTGCTGTTGCAAGGACAAAAGGCAGTTTCCCCCATTGCCAAAGAGAACTACTCTCCTTTGGGGAGAGCACCATTCCCTCTCCACTTAGCCCGTCTTACGTGCCACCATGCTCAGGTGCCAGTTCTACTTTCATTCTGTAGAAGGCTCCTTTAGTCCTATTGCTGTCCCCTGGCATGGGGTCCCCCTGTGTCCTGTTGACACAGTGCGCCATGTCAGCATGACTTAGATGTTTGTCCCTGTTGCTGTCGAGGGGTCAAAAAGTACCTTGTCTGTTTACATTGGTCTCTTACCTCAGGGCACTGGACTTGGCCCACCAAGGCAGTGGAGTCAGCGGGGCTGGTAATGGTGCCTTTATCCAAGTTGTCACCATTGGTGGAGAAAAGCCATTGTTGCCTTCAGAACTCTGATTAAATTCACAGCTGGGGTCTCCGCAGGCCTCCTGAAATGGTATGAAGTCCTGTATCCCTGTTCAGTTTCCTCTTAGGAGACCATCTCTTGGAAGTAAGCAGCCATCCCTGTCAGCAGAGGTAACTCGCTAGTGTCACCTCAGGCTTAGGTTTCGGCCTTGTCACTGATCTTGAAGACATACAGTCCCTTAAACATACGTTGGCTCGTTTTAGAAAATGACAGACTGTTTCTGTAACATACACCTTTATAAATTGGGCTTTGGGTTGGCGGTAAATGCGGGTGTTTTGCTGAGAAGTGAATTTCTTAGCGTCCAGAGTCCGTTTTAGGCTGGAACCCTGTGGCTCCGAGGATGTGTCAGACTCTCCGTCACGTCACCCATGTGCTGAGGTTCAGCA
>NW_006207862.1:2301912-2334050 GCF_000334495.1 Tupaia belangeri chinensis
GGTCTGAGGTGCAGCAGGCCGTCGATCAGCAGTCTCCTTTGGGATTGGATTGTGACAGTGGGTTTGCGTTAGCTGGGCCAGTCTCAGATAAAGGGGCTTCTCGAGGTTATTTACAGTCCAGAATATCTTATTTGTCCGAAACGAATAATGAAGTCATTGAAAATGCTTAACTGTTTCAAGTTCCCGGTGGGAGTAAATGACCGACAGCAGCATCTCCCAGGAGATGGCTACGCTGTAGCCCCTTCTCCTCTGTTTTCTTCTTGGGGTTTTGGGCACACACATACATGTACCCACCCATTATTCAAGCTGCTGGGTCTGGAACTTGAACCGTGCGTCTTGGCGCCTCCTGTCTTGCCTCTGGTTTGCTGATGTCGGGTCCACTCTCTCCAGCTTTCCTGTGTGTGCCTTTGTCCGGAGGCTCCTTTTGGCAGCTTCCTGTTCCTTCCTTGGGCTCTTTGCTAATTTGGAGGTAGAACGAGGCCAGGTATCTTTGGTTTGCTTGTTACTTCTATGGTGAGACAGAGACAAAGACAGCATCCCTAAAAGGGTCTTGATGCCACGACACCACCCCCCGCCCCCAGCTTCAGGTGGCCCAGATCACCGGCACGCGGGTGCCAGCATACTGCGGGAGGTCTCCAGGTGGGGCATCGAAGCCATTTGGGGCAGGCTGGCCTGGCAGAGTGCTGTGCTTTACTGATGCAGGCAGAGTATCTCGGGTGCTTTTCAGGAGTCCCGGAGCCCTGTGCCTTGGAGGGCATGGTGGCATGGTGGAATTGGAATATTCAGTGAGAGCGAGAGGACAAGGCTTTTGCAGGAAAACGGTGATTTATTAGTGCTAGTATCTGCTCAGTGGATTTGCATTCAAATGTTGAGCCCTGAGTTTTCCTCTTTCTTTTCTTGTCTTTTCTTTTCTTTTTTCTTTTTTTCTTTCTTTTTTTTTTTTTTTTTAGAGATTTTTGCTATAGGGCACAAAGATGCACTCACCGGAGAGAGAGAAAGCAAGAAATCACCCCCCCAGGGGAATGGCCATGCTGCAATCCCTTCTCCTCTCTTCTCTTGGCATTTTGGGGATATATGCACACATGTACAGCATGAATTTTAAGCCACTGGATCTGGGACTCGTACTACATTGGACTACATGGGAGTCCGGTGACGAACCATTACACCACCTGCTGGTCCTAAGCCCCAAATTTTTGGGTGCCCTTTCTTTTTTTTTCATGTTAGTCTTTTTGTTCCCCTTATATGGTTATACACACTTTACGTACTTTCGATTGGGTAACTCATGTGAGGTAATTTATGTGATAAGATTCATACAGAATTATGAAGGTTTGTACTAGGCTAGATACACAGGGGTACATAAAGTTACAAAGTTGCTAAGTTGCCATGGGGACAGGGCTATAAGGCCACTACAGGTTGTACATGCGTATTTAAATTTTAAGTATTCCCCGTTATTTTTCTGTTATTTTTCTTTGTTTTGGAAGGCCCCCCACCACAGTGGAAGCTGCTGCGTCTTGGGGCTCCCATTTGTGCTGCCTCTGGGGCCCCACCAGAGGCATTCCCCAGGAGGTGATTCTCTGTTTCCCTGTCTCCTTTCCCCAGAGCCCTTGTCCTTCCTGACTCAATTTCTGCCTCCCTTCCACCTCCTTTTCTGGATCTGTAACTGAGGCTGGTGCCGGTCTGGCTTGGGCTGACCATGCTGGTCAGCCTCTTGGGGGCTTACTGCTGTTTTGAACCTGGCACGTGTTTTTCCACAGAAGCCAGAGTCTGAACCAACAGCGTTGGCGTGTGCCAGTACAGCCATGAACTGGCCGTGATCCTGCTTCCGAGGGGCAGAGAAGGCTGTAACCCAGGCAGCATCTGGTGTCTGAGGGTTGCAGTGACCTCGCTTAGCTTTCTGGGGACACATTCTCAGTAGCTTGTTGCAGTGGCAGTGACAGCATCACTCCCTCCCTCTCCTGGAGGAAGAACCTACCTACCTCCACACCTGTGTGCGTACTGCGTGTGTGACACTAGAATTGCCGTGCTCTTCCCCTGGCCTACAAGGTGAAGCAACATGGACAGCACAGCTCCTGAGAGCTCGTGTTTCTTAGGTGGCTGTGGGGTTTTCTCAGACGTGGGTGGGATGTTTCCTGTACGCAGCCGAAGGCGGTTCAGTCCCCCGTGCCATCTGCTGGAGTTGGCCCCTGTACAACGTCCCCACTGTGTAGCGTGACGAAACCTGTTGTTGCCTACCTGGATACGTGGGTTAGAGAGGGAATGTGAACCTGAGGGTCCCCCCTTTTTATTGGTTTTAAAGTTAAGTATACTGGTGGTGTGGTGATTAAGTTGCTGGACTTCCACTCGCAACCCAGTGGTTTGAAACTCATGCCGAGTGCATGTGCAGGCATGCCTAAGATCCGAGGAGGAGAAGGGATTGTGGTGTGGCCATCCCCCTGGGGCAGGGGACGGGGGAGATTTCTCACTCTTCTTCAGTCTGCCTCCTTCTGTCTGTCTCTTGTGAGCACACATACCCTATGGCAAAAACCTTTAAAAAAATAAATTAAGTATACTATAGACCTGTTTTAAAAAACAAGCCTGGTGGTTAAGGCAGCTTGATCTCTCATAGCTGACTGTTTGGTTGTAGTCCAGGAGCTGGCACCTTGAAAGACACATTGGGCCTGTGCCCAAAAGGAGGGAGAGGTTTGGAAAGGAAATTGCCATATGACCATTCCCTAGGGGGAGTGTTTTCTCTTCCTGTCTCTATTTGGCAAGCACACATGCCCTCTGGTCAAAAGAGAGAAAGAAAGAAAAGAAATAGGCATTTTCAAGGCAGTTTTTAAAAAGAAAAAAAATTATTTATTTGATTTTTATTTATTGTTTTTAAAATTTGTTATAGAGCACGTGAGCTCACCAGAGAGAAAGAGAGAGAAGAAAGCAAGTCACCAGATTTGGGATTTGAACCAATGTTGGCTATGTGGGAGTCAAGCACCTTAACAACCATGCCACCTGCTGGACCATATAAAATATTTTAAAAAATAAATCTTACATACACAGTAGCACTGGGAGTTAAAACTTAGGTAATAACTCACAGCCATCTGCTTTGGTGTCATCCTTTTTTCTTTAAGTGTGCTAGCAAGTGCCTGTGCTTGCTGGAGACAGGAGCATAAGAAGGACCCTTCATGGGGACATTCATGCCACAGTCCCGCCCCATTTCTCCTCTTGGATTTTGGGCACACATGTGCATGTGCCCGGCTTGTTTTTCAAGCTGCTAAGTCCAGCACTGGAACTGTGCAGTTGGCCATGTGGGATCCAGCCGCCTTTAGCACCACAACACTGACTGGCCCTTTTTATTCTTTTCTGATCTTTATAAATAACTTCTGTATAATTACATATTCTTCTTGATTTTTCTACTTGATATACATCTTTTTAAATATACATAACAGCTTTCTAACATACATAATATTTTGACAAAATACCATTTCCCCCCTCTATTTTTGGCCATTCAGGTTACATCTATTTTTTTTTTTTCTTTAATTGCCAGAGGGTGTGTACATTCCAGGACAAACAGAGAAAGCACCCTCCTGTGGGGTGGCCATACCAAAGTGCCTCCATTTTGGCACCCTGTTGGGATGTTCAGTGCTCAAGTATACGTGCCTGGTGTGTTCGTCAAGTTGATGGGGCTGGGATTTATGTTGTGGTTAGCCATGTGGGATCCAGCTCCCTTAACCACAAGGCTGTGCGAGTGGCCCCTTAGTATTATACATTAAATTGTTGCGTCTCTTTAATGTTTTTCTAGAAGGAGATTATCTTTTCGAGAGGGTCTTCCATTTGTTTTAGTTCTTCAAATATATTGATTTATTTTGAGAAGTACTTACTAGTTTAGTTGCACTAGTATTAACCCAGATGAATAAACCTTTCCCTATAAACTCCTCACTGTTCTGTGACAGGTTTCTTTTTTCCCTTGGCTAATTTCACTTTCAGAATATGGCGGCTTGTATCAACCTGCTTGGCTTTGGTCCCAGGCGATGCTGACCCTTCATCTTTTCTCCCTATCCCACCTGTGCGTCTCTGCCCAAATCCTTTCCCACTGCCACAGTAGGTGAAACACCCTGCGCTTGGTTTCGAGTACACACCTGTTTGCAGAAGTTCACGTACCATTTGCTACAGGTTTTAAGAAGACTTTTGAGTTTGTAGCTGTTACTCATTCTCCAGAAGTTAAAATCTTCTCTGCGAGTCTTTACTGCTTCTGTGATAGCTCCCATTAGTTATGGAAACTTCTAAGGTTGCTGAGATTTAAGGTCTGGTGCTCCCTGATACTGTGTACACCTGGTCAGAGAGGAGGAAAGTGGAGCAGGTAAGTCAGTCTGCTCCAGCCCGTAACGTAGGACAGACCAGCTTCTTGGCAAGGGCAGCTGCACTGCCGCGTGACCCATTTCCTGTGACTGGGTGAGGGGTCAGCGAGTGTCCAGAATGTTCACCTAACAGGCCAGGGCTAGCCGTTAGCCTTGGCCAAGTACGTGAAGCGGCCCTGATGTGACAGAGTGGACCACCTTCTCACGTGTTGGTTTCCCTTTTAGCCATTGGCGGCCCTGTCCTAGGCCTGAAAGAATGCACCCGAGGCTCGGCGGTGTGGTGCCAGAATGTGAAGACGGCGGCTGACTGTGGGGCCGTGAAGCACTGTCTGCAGACCGTCTGGAGCAAGCCCACAGTGGTGAGCTGCTGGCTGCCCTCAGTGCCCAGCACTGTTTGTGGGCACATGTACATGTCATATATTACATATTATGATACATTATTCTTGCCTCACCCTTCTTAAACAAGCGAGCCCCACTGATCAGGACCCTAGGGCTTAGTAGCTATTAAAATTTTATTTCTAGTTATAATCATGCCAGGAAAGATAACCACTGACTTTTCATCTAGACAGTGTTAAATGTAGCATGTTAACACGGGACTGTGGGAGCTAGTCTCAGACCACAGATCGTGTGCGTTCTGCACATCTTGGAACACTCTCTGGAGACTGAGCTTTGCCCACTGCGTGGGCAGAACACAGCAGGCCTTGCCCTTGGTTTATGTAGGGTATGCCAGCTGTCACGTGGCCCCTGGCTTGTGTGGGATGCCCCAGCCTTCATGTAGCCCCTGGCTTGTGTGGGATGTCCCGGCCTTCACATAGCCCCTGGCTTGTGTGGGATGCCCCAGCCTTCACATAGCCCCTGGCTTGTGTGGGATGCCCTGGCCTTCGTGTGGCCCTTGGCTTGTGTGGGATGTCCCGACCTTCATGTGGTGCAGCTGTACTTGGCTGATGGCATCCAAAACTTGGACTTGCCCGTGGCCACTGGTGCTCCCTCAGTGGGAGAGAGCTCAGGAAAATAACACCATTCTTTGAGGAGTAGTTTCTGAGTTATTCACTGGAAAATTGCCTCTGTGGCCAAAATTACTTTCAGATTCGGTTCCTTGTTTGCTTTCAATCTTGTTTTTAATACTAATTCCTCATTTCTAAATTCAATGTGTCCCAAGTGAGGATTTCTTGATTGAATGGTCGTGGATACCTGACCTTTTCTTGGGATGGCCCCACGTGCCGCCTTAGCCAAGGTCCAAAGGTTCGCATTGGTTTCTCTAAACACACCTAAACTCATAGTCGTCCCTCAATCTCACATCAGCCTGTTAGCTCGTGCTCTATGGGCCAAGAGTCAGTTGACATCAAGAAGGGGGGACCTTGATTCTTACAGTCTTTCCCAAGAGCTGCGAACACTACCCAGCATTTCCACGGCTCCTGGGCGGAGTGGGCTGTTGATGCCCAGGCTTGTCAGAAGACCTGTGTGGCCACTCAGGTCCTTATCATGCACATGCACTGCCTGGGAGGCAGAAGGTCGATCAAGTGCAGATAACAGGCCTGTGGGAATGTGGGAAACAACAGTGGCAGTGGCAATTGTTTCTCCGCACCCTCCTGCCCCCTGTAATTGCTAACTCTGATTCCACCTCTTGGAGCCTCACCTTCTTCACAGAGTGGGTGTGAGCCGTGAGCATTAACATGAAGTTGACCTGTACCACATGCACCATGCAGGGTGCTGAGGGCTAGAGGGCACAGAGAAGGGTTGTATTCTAGTACCACCCCTCATCCCTGCTCCTTGTGTCTCTGAACTACTCCTCTAGGCCAGGGAACCAGACGTGGCCTTGATCCTATCCCTGGTGGATATGGATTGTTTTTTACTGTCTTGCTTTTTGTGTTGCTAAAGAAATACCAGAGACTAGATGACTTTGTAGACTGACTAATAGAGGTTTTGGTGACTCACAGTTCTGGTGTTGGAAAGTCCAGCATCAGGAAATGCTCGAAGGCAGAACTTGGAGCAGAGGAGGGCGTGGCCTGTATCCATGCGTCTCTCTGTCTTCTGTCTCATTCCCTCTGCTTATAAACCCTCCACAGTCAGTCATGGAGGCCCCACCCTAACTCCCATGACCCCATACCATAATCAGATTGTTCTTACTCTCTCTTTTTTTTTTTTTGAGAGGTTTTCGCTATAGGGCGTGTGCGCTTGCCAGCCAGACAGAGAGAGACAGAGATAGAAAGCGAGAAATCACCCCCAGGAGGGATGGCCACGCCGCAATCCCTTCTCCTCCATTCTCCTCTTGGGATCTTGGGCACGCACGCACACGTGCCCAGCGTGAGTTTTAAGCCACCGGGTCCGGGATGCGAACCACGGTTGACTACGTGGGAGTCCAGCGACATAGCCATTACGCTAACTGCTGGTCCCTGTTTTTACTCTCTTAATCCTGTCACAGTAACTGAGCACACGGATGGGGGGAGGTGGTGTTCATGCTGTAGCACCTACAAAAACATCTTCCTCATGTTCCTCTTAGAAATCCCTTCCCTGTGACATATGCAAAGACGTCATCACCGCAGCTGGCGACATGCTGAAAGACAATGCCACTGAGGTAAGCTGCTGTGAGTGGGGCTGGCGTGTTGAGTGGTGGCCACGTGCATTGGTTCTGCTGTGAGTGGGGCTGGCGTGTGAGTGGTGGCCACGTGCATTGGTTCTGCTGGGAGTGGGGCTGGCGGGGGGGGGGGGGGCCCCGGCATTGGTTCTGAACGGTTGACTACGTGGGAGTCCAGCGACATAGCCATTACGCTAACTGCTGGTCCCTGTTTTTACTCTCTTAATCCTGTCACAGTAACTGAGCACACGGATGGGGGGAGGTGGTGTTCATGCTGTAGCACCTACAAAAACATCTTCCTCATGTTCCTCTTAGAAATCCCTTCCCTGTGACATATGCAAAGACGTCATCACCGCAGCTGGCGACATGCTGAAAGACAATGCCACTGAGGTAAGCTGCTGTGAGTGGGGCTGGCGTGTTGAGTGGTGGCCACGTGCATTGGTTCTGCTGTGAGTGGGGCTGGCGTGTGAGTGGTGGCCACGTGCATTGGTTCTATGAGAGCTTGGGGATCTGACGAGGAAGGCCTAGGCCCAGGGGGTGGCAAACACCTGCAGAAGGCCAGCTAGGAAATACATTAGTCCTGTGTACCATGTATGGTTTCTGTCACCAGGACTCTTGTTAAACACACTTTTGAAATATAAAAGTCATTCTTAGCTTAGGGCTAAGAATACCAAAATAGGCTGAAAGCCTAGTTTTTGACCCCTAGACTAGGTGTCAAATGCCCAAGGTTGACGCTGGCAACATCTAGGTCCAGTTGCGAGACCGCAGAGGTTCTCGCAGAGAGACACCCATCCCAAGTCCGATCTTTGCCTTGTGTCCTTCTTTAGGAAGAGATCCTCGTAAACCTAGAAAAGACCTGCGACTGGCTCCCCAAGCCGAACTTGTCCGCCTCGTGCAAAGAGATGATCGACTCCTATTTTCCCGTTATCATGGACATGATTAAAGGAGAGATGGTAAGTGACGGGGAAGAGGCTCTTCCTTTAAGTCACGTGTAGGGGCCAGAGGAGCTTCAGCAGCTCTCCGCAGCAGTTCTAATGGGCACAGCAGCATTGGCACAAGGAGGTACCGGTAGGCCTGCTGAAGGAATGTCAGCTGGATCAACATTTGCAGGTGCCACTCAAGTAACTCATGTCTTTAATCTTTAACTGACCCTTAGAGCAAGCAGATAGTTACTTTTCATTTGCTGGAGAATATGTGCACTTGCCAGAGACAGATAGTAAGGGGAGAAAGCACCCCTATGGGGTATGGTCACGTGCAATCAATTCTCCTCAATTTCTCCATCCTGCTAGGATTTGAGGCACGCATGCACACGTCCCCAATGTTTTTGAAGTTGCTGGGACTGGAATTTGAACCTTATAGATGGCCATGTGGGATCTGGCTCCCTTCCCCACCAGGCCATGAGGATGGCCTGCAGGTAACATTTTTTTTTTTCAGTTATTTATTTTTTTTCCATGAGAGAGAGACAGTTACCCCCTGCAGAGTCTTCATGCTGTGATCCACTCCCAGTCTCAGCCAGCTCGGATCATAGACATGCATGTCCGCTTGGTATGCCCTAGACATGAACCCGTGACCTTTCCCACGTGGGTCCAGTTGCATTCTCATTGCACCACTGCCTGGTCCCAAGCAGATGATTTCAGTTCTGTGAATTAATTTCTGTGCATTTGTAATTAGGGAATAATTCAGGGAAAGCACTTACTGTGGGTTCAACCACACGGACGCTCATCTTTTCTTTAAAGCATGTGTTGTGCACAGTCCACGTGCTAGAGGCTGGGTTTTCAGCAGCGCTCAGGTAGCTAGCTTTGAGGAGTGTGGAAAGGCCCTGAGAAAGAAGAGGTGTCTAGGACCAGAGGTGTTGAGGGCCAGGAGTGGTGTGGAGGTGAAGTTGGCAGGATTCCACATGACTGACCCTGCAGTTCAAGTTCTGGACCGGGGAGCTTGAAATTCTTACTGGGTACACATGCTTGTGTGCCCCAAATCCTGAGAGGTGAATGGAGCAGAAGGGATTTCAACATCGCCACCCCCCTTGGGGGATGATTTCTCTTTCCAAAAAAATGATTTCTCTTGCCCTCTCTCTATGTCTCTGTCTCTCTGGTGAGCACATGTTCCCTATAGCAAAACAAAACAAAACAAAAACAAAAACAAAAAAACAGGTGTTTAATGTTTAAGAAGTGAAGAGGGGCTGGCCCCATAGCCCAGTAGTTAAGTTCTGTTCACAGGGAACTGGATTCTGCATGGACAACCAAGGTTTGCACATTGGGCCCAGTAACTTGAAAACCACACCAGGCAAGTGTGCCTGTGTGAGCAAAATCCTGGCGGAATGGAGGAGAAGGGATTGCAGTGTAAGCACGCCCCTTTGGGAGGTGGATTGTCACTCTCTCTCATCTGACAAACGTATGTACCTTCCGACAATAATAATTTTAAAGAAGAACTTAGGTGGGGAAGGTGTGTCTTGAGATAGGTTTGGGCAAGGAAGGCTTTGTAGACTGTATTCCAGGATTGCAAGTGTAGTGGGAAGCCCTTGGAGCATTTCATGGAGAAGAGTGACCTCACTGGTACTTTTTCAGAGGGGTTAGTCTCAGTCCTGTTGATGGGGAGTGCAGGAAGGAAGCTGGCAGGACACTCATTAGAGTATCATGTTATGAGTGAGATGTGATCGGGACAGTGCAGAGGGCTGATGCAAAGTCTGGAGGATAAGTGGACTGCACTTGTTCATTGTGGGGATGTACAGGAGAGGACAGGATCAGGAACATCTTCCAGGTTTCCAGGAAGGTGGTGGTGGGATCATGGGTGGCTACAGGCTGGGTGGGGTAGAATCAGAGATAAGTTGGAGTTGTCTGAGGTGGGCAGATAAGAAAGCAGTTCGGCGAACCAGCAGATGGTGTAATGGCTATGTTGCTCAACTCCCACGTAACCGACGATGGTTTGAGTCCAGGTCCTGGTGGCTTAAACTTCATGCTGGGTATGTGTGCGTGCGTGCCCAAAATCCCGGGAGAAGAATGGATGAGAAAGGATTGTGGCGTGGCTATCCCCCAAGGGGATTCTTTCTCACTTTCTGTCTCTCTGTCTCTCTCTGTCCCTCTGGTGAGCACATGTGTCCTATAGCAAAAATCTCACTCTTAAAAAAACAAGAAAGCAAGCAGGCAGCTGGGGAGCCATCAGAATATAGAAGATACACACAAACATAAACACATATTTATCTATAAGATATTCTTTTTTTTAAGAGAGATTTTTGCTATAGGGTGTGTGCTTTTTCTGGAGAGACAGAAAGACAGCGAGAAATCACCTTCCAAGGGTGGATGGCCACATCACAATCCCTTCTCCTCCATTTTCCTCTTGGGGTTTTGGGCACACACACACACACACACACACACGTGCCCAGTGTGAGTTTAAGGTGCTGGATCCAGGACTCAAATGGCAGTTGACTACATGGGTGTCCAGCGATGTAATCATTACACCATCTGCTGGTCCTTCTAGAAGGTATTCTTTTTTTTTGTTTTTAAATAGAATCTCGAAATGGATACATTTTTTTAAAAAATATTTATTTATTTTTAATTTTACGAGGGGTGGGGGAGAGAAAGAGAAAGAGAAAGCAAGCTGCCAAGTTTGGGACTAGAACTGTGGTCGGCCATGTGGGAGTCCAGCACCCTTAACCACCATGCCACCTGCTGGCCCCATTTTAAAAAATAATTTTTTTAAAGAGATTTTTGTCTTAAGGTGTGAGGAGAAAGAAAGATTGAGGAGGGAGAGAGAGTGAGGAAGAGGAGAGAGAGGAAGTGAGAACCTCCCCCCAGGGAGGATGACCATGACAATCCCTTTTCCTCCATTTTCTTCCTGGGATCTTGGGCATGCACACACCTGTGCCCAGTGTGAGTTTCGCGTCACCAGATCCAGGTCTCGAGCTGTGGTGAGTCACGTGGGAGTCCAGTGACATAGCCATTATGCCATCTGCTGGCCCCATAGGAAGTATTTATATAGAGGTTTGTGTGTATGTGTTTATATAGATGAGCTTGCATTAGCTCACCTGGGGGAAGTGACTGAGAATTGCTGACTGTCTCCTCCAGTCAGAAGCTTGTATTCCTTTAAAAAAGAGCTCATGGGTTCTGGCCTACTGGTGAATGGAGCCAGGTTCCACATGGCCAACCATGCACACAGTTCAAGTCCCAGCCCCAGTGGCTTGAAAGAGACAGTGGGTGTGTGCACGTGTGCCTAAAATCCCAACAGGATAGCGAAATGGAGGAGAAGAGATTGTGGCCTGACCATGCCAACTGAGGAGTGCTTTCTCCCTCTCCCTGTCTAGCTGTTTATCTCCGGCGAGTCTGTGTCTTTTGACAGTTTCGAAGGGAAATAAAGAGAGAGTGAGCAATGAGAACATTTAGGAAGCTGAGAGCTGCTGTGTAGGTAGGCATGTGGATTGTAGCTGATGATGATCTCATGTAGACTGAGCAGTTTGAACCTGGGCCTTTGTTTCCAAGGCATCTCAGGAGAGGGACTAGTACAGAGGCACCAGGTGGCCTGTTGTGTTTTCCTCGGGGGAAGGGCTTCCAGCCGGGTTTCTCTCCCCACAGAGCAGTCCAGGGGAGGTGTGCTCTGCTCTCAACCTCTGCAAGTCGCTACAGAAGCACCTGGCAGAACTGAACCACCAGAAGCAGCTTGAGTCCAATAAGATCCCGGAGCTGGACATGACCGAGGTCGTGGCTCCTTTCATGGCCAACATCCCCCTTCTCCTCTACCCTCAGGATGGCCCCCGCAGTAAGCCCCAGCCCAAGGTAAGGCCACGGCCCGGTTGCTGAGGGCCCTAGTTTTGTTTGCAGTGGAGACGAAATAGGCAAGAGGCATTGGAGTGTGCTGTTCTTGCGCTGGGGCTGAGGGGCCTGTGGTCAGCTCTGCAGTTACACACGAGCCAGCCTTCTCTTGGTTGTGCCACAGAGTTTATAAAGAATGGGGTATTTAAAATATACAAAATTTCCTCCCTTTTCTATTATGCTATTAAATTAATTTTAAAGTTTACTTTTAATTAATTTCTTGAGAGAAAGAATATTCTTGATAAGCTCTTGCCGCACTGTGACCTAAGCCCTCCAGCCAGCCAGGATCGTGGGTATGCCTGGTGTGTCCAGATCAACCTGGGATCTGAGCCTGGGCCTCTCATGCGGCCCCAGTGTTGTTACACCTTACTGCCTGTGCTGTAAACCTATCAGGAACTTTAGAGCCTGTGACGCACATTAGGAACTGCTGAGCAAGTCAGCCCCTTGCACTGTGGTCGCGAGCGTGTAAGGACATTTCCCAGGTGCGTGAGCCCTCCGAGTCGCCGTCCTAACTGTCACTTCTCTGTAGGCTGATGGGGATGTCTGCCAGGACTGCATTCAGTTGGTGACTGACATCCAGAATGCCATAAGGACCAACTCCACCTTTATTGATGCATTGGTGGACCACGCCAAGGAGCAGTGTGACCGTCTGGGACCTGGCATGGCTGACATGGTGAGCCTGGTCTCAAGCACTGGAGGACGTTCCAGGCGAGGGAGTTGGGCTCTGGAGACAGGAGTGGGGAAACAAAAAACAAAACAAAACAACACCAAAAAAAAAAAAGGAATACTCTGTTACTTCCTCTGGGATCATTTTAAGTTCCGACTTAATGGCTTTCCCTTTTTCCCAGAGAGCAGCAAGTGGACTGAGTATGGGGACAGTACTTTGGTTAATTGTATCTGGCTATGTAACAATACTCTTGGGATGAAATAATGGAAGGAGACCACTTTCGTGAAGACTTTTTTTCCTCCAAGTCACTGTATGTGATAGAAGCATGAACCACTTATAACTGTTTTCCAAAGCTTGGCTGTGGTGTATGAGGCTCATAATTCTGAGTGTGCTCCGGGTCACCACCCATGGGAAGCCATGGCAGCTGCTTGCAAGGGTTTTACCTGGAAGCCTTCCATTAGTCCCCCAGGTTCAGAAACTCATTTTGTTAGCCTTTTAGGAGGTTTAATTTCTTGGACTCCATGCCAGCATTATGAACCACACTGCTGAGATTGATATAAAGCCAAAAGGTCAGCCTAGTATCTGATAACTGAAAACCTTGCTAGACTGGCAGTTGGGAAGCTGGCTGTAATATTATAACGTGGTCTAGGGTAGCTTTTCAGGGTGTAGCTAAGGGTCCTCTTTGTTGACTTCTCTCTTGAGGAATGACAATCAGGTTAACATCCATTTCATCTTAAAAGCCTGAGAATCCTGTAGCTTCAGTGAAGTATCATTGCATATCACCATTTTCGTTGGTTTTCCAGTTAAACCCTCTTTGAAGGCTCTTGTATTATCCCTGATTTGTTTTTTATTTTTTCATTGCAGAAGCATCCCAATTATGACAAGAGCTGTCCTGTGAGGGTTTACTGGGAATACCTAGATTTGTATGGAACTATGTAGTGAAAATTCATTGTAACTTGGCCATACTGAATTTAAACTTTAGAATCTGGTCTGAGCATGTACGAATGGAAGTGAAAATCATCTCGAGTTCCTAGGCAACATACCTATAGTTACATTCACTCTAAATGGCTACTAGTAGTAGCTGTTGGGCAGGCTTGGATGAAAAAAAAAATGGTAATAATAATAATAATAATAATAATAATGGAGATAGGATGGAATCTCTAAAGGTCCCTTGGTAAACATTTTCAAAACTTTTTCTTACACATTTCCTATAAGTTAAGGAATAATTTGCCATTTTTATCTTATTAAAACTTGCCCAGAGCAGACATTTATAAAATTCTATTCTTGGAAATGTGCTTGATAGTCCTAGTTGACACAGTTGGAATCGCGGGTTAGTTTTGGTGGTGTTTGTATGTTGTCGCAGGAATGAGTTTAACTAATAGTCGGTTTTTCTCTCCCCAGTGCAAGAGCTACATTACCCAGTACTCTCAAATTGCTGTCCAAATGGTGATGCATATGGTAGGTGGCGGGAGTTAACCCTTGTTAACATTTTTCTTTATTTCAAATTTTGTCATTTTAGGAACTTTGAAAATTATATAGTTTAGTTTTCCTTTTTTTTTTTTTTTTTTGAGAGAGAGGTTTTTGCTATAGGGCATGTGTGCTCCCCAGAAAGAGAGACAGAGAGACAGAAAGTGAGAAATCACCCCCCATGGGAATGGCCCCAATCCTTTCTCTTCCATTCTCCTCTCGGGATCTTGGGCATGCACGCACATGCACCCAGCGTGAGTTTAAGCTACCGAGTCCAGTACTCAAACCATGGTCGACTTCAAGGGAGTCCAGCAACATAGCTATTACGCCAACTGCTTAGTTTTCCTCCCCCCCCCCACTTTTTTTAAAAAAATTAGAATACTGAATTGGGCCAAAAAGAACCTTCTTTAAACAACCAGCAGATTCTTCTCTTGCAATCTCAGTCTTGCTCATTGCCTGGAAAGATTGAGGCAGCAACTTGGTCCCTAGGACGGCCCTGGTGACTTGACTTCCTGGGGATCTGGTTGCCTGTGCATATACGAGCTGTACATCAGATGTCTAGAGTCAAGCTTTAAACCTGGAACCCAATAGAAATAGTCTGCCTAGTAACTAAGGCAGCTTTGCAGATTGCTGTGTTGCAGCCTGAGAGGGAGGAATCCTGCTGCTTGAGCCTGTAACTCTTGCACTGGAGTCTGATGCATGCAGGTGTTGGTCTGATACACACACACTTCATTAGCAGCGTGGGAATTGTGGTAGCTAGCTCCGTGCAGACAGAACAGGCATCCTTAGGTTGGGAACAGGCACTGGCCTCCTTGTGTCCAATCTGTAGAGTGGGTGGAGCAGCTGGGGAGGTTTTCCTTTTCCCTCTCTGTCCTGCTGACTTTCTAAGTACATTGAGGTTGACTAGCCCTTGAGTTTGTTATTTAATCCAGCAGTCAGCAATCTATGGCCTGCCACCTGTTTTGTAAAGAAAGTTTTTTGGAACACAATGGCACTTCTTTTGTTTTATAAACAGCACAGTTGAGTAATTGTAGCTGAACCCTTAAGGCCTACATATCCTGAAAGATTTACAGTCTGGCCCTGCTCTACCCGCTAAAATAAAATAACTCATTTTATCTGGGAGCAGTACTCATACCCCACTTTGGTCTAAAATTAGTTTAAAAGCAGCTTTCAGAGACATGCACCTGAAGTAGGTAAAAATAAGGTTTTGATGTGACTTATCTATCAAAGTGCTTCTTGATAGCAGACTGAAATATTTTTCTTCTTGTAAAAAAAGTATAAACATTTTCTGAAGAAATATTTTGAAACTATGGATAATACTTCCCACCTCAAAAATCATTTGGGATTTCAAAACATCAATGGGGACATATTTTCTATAATACTTTGTAATTTGCAGTTTGTGTTTTTTACCCAAAAATGTATTCGTTATTAAATATTCTGTAGAAATGATTTTTAAGTGATTTTTAATGATTTTTTAAGTGCATAAAAGTCCACTATGTGGCTGGAACCTAATTTACGTAACCAGTCCCCTGTGGCTGATTTCGGTTATGTTCAGGCTTGCCCTTAGGATGAAGAACTTCCTTATAGCCAGATACACAAATCTATGCCCATGCACCCCCACCCCTATTTATTTATTTATTTATTTATTTATTTTGCCATGGGGTACATGTGCTCACCAGAGAGCAAGACAGAGAGAAAATGAGAAATCACCCCTTGGAGACAGGGATGGCCATACCACAATTCTGTCTCTATTCTCCTCGGGAATTTGGGCATGTATGCACACCCGCCTGGCATGTTTTCAAGGCTGCTGGGTCCAGAACTCAAACCATGGAGTTAGCTCCATGGGACCCACTGCTGTAACCACCATGCCACCTGCTGGCCGACCCACCTTGTTTCTTCCTTTGGTATGGTTCTAAAACTGAAAAGGTTGAATCAAAACACAAGGTTTTGGAGACATGGTCACCTTGGCTATCTAGCCTTTGGCCACCCAGGATGGGCTGCAGGCTACCAGGCAACAGGGTCTAGTTCAGGATCCCGGACTCCCTGGGGTGTATTAGCTTCATACCACCCACGTGTAGCTTGGGCATCCCAGTGCCTTGCTCTATTGTACTCATCTATCCTATGGGGAGGGCCTGGGCTAAGGCTCCTGAATACAGTGGCGTTTTCCGGGCCCACTCAGGCTCACTTGCTGCATGGTGTTTGAGCACGCTTTAGTGTGTTGGACATGGGGAGGGTGCACACTGGCTGGACAGACCTCAGGTGGTCTAACTTTGAGGACCAGAGTAGCTTTAGGGCGCTCTTGTCTATGAGGTGGTAGAACAGGTGGGTTGCTGGGGTCCAACTGCCAGTTTCCCCTAAACTTCCCCTGACTTCCTTACACCTGGTTAACTGCTTGAGTATGGTTATTTTATTTTTTCTTAACTGTTGTGTCCTTTCCTTTCTCTTATTTTCATCTCCGATTTCCTGTTTTTTTGTTCAACAGCAGGATCAGGTATGTGACGGGGAATTTGCTTGTAGTAGTGGTCTGCCGCTTCATAGTTATTCTGCTCCTCCTTTGTATGGCATGATCAGCTCTGACAGATACAAGGAACATTTGCAAAAGACAGCGCCCCTCTCCCTTCACAGGCTGGGGAGAGCCTCTGTATTTCTCCCCTGTGGTTCAGCACTTGAGGTGTTGGGGTCTCATCTCTCCTTCAGGGGGCCAGAAAGTGAAGCCAGCAGAGCTTTGTGCTCTGGTCATAATTCCACAGTGCCTGTAGGCCACCAGTGTGATGCTGGAGGTCCGGGGTGGCCCTTCAGGTGTCTCGGCTTCCTTCGGTGTAGGCCTGACTTCGGGTGGGACACCTTGTGTCTGTCACAACGCTAGTGGGCATTGCATGTTTTTCGTACTGTTCTCATAACCCCAGAAATGCTTCTTCTGCATGAGCAAATTGTTTGCAGACAGCCAGCAGACTGTTTCCCTGTGCATTGGGAATTGGAAACAATCTCTTGATTGTGGCTTCCACCCCCTGGGTCGTGGGGTCCTTGGGGATCTGGAGTCCCAGTCCACACTTGCTCTGAGCCAGTTCCCTTTGGGGGCTGTTCTGAGTATTGCCCCTTCTGAACATTGGCATCAGTCTCAAGGACTGGAGATTTTGCAGAGGTAGTTTGAAGTCTAATATTAGAGGGCTTTGGTTGAAATACCTGAGTTTTCACTTAGGCCTCCTCAAGGAGTTAGGACAGAGCTGATCGGCGACACAGTAGCCATACTGCTCCTGAATCTTGGTGTCTTTTTCTAAGAAGCTTGCTGTATCTTCAGCCTATTCTGATCCCCATTCCCCCATTCCGAAGGTGTATTTGGGATATACTTTTCAGACTCCCCTAACCTTATTTAATTCTAGATCCTTCTCAATTTTAAAACAAGACAAACCGCAGCTGTGGTGTGGCCTCTTCCCCTAACAGCTGTGTGTGTAGTAGCCCTGCTCCTGCTGCTGTAGGTTTGGTGGTGGGAAGCAGTGCCCTCAGGCCCAGGGCTGGTTGCTGGGTGCACTGGATCTCTGCAGCGTACAGAGGATGCACACGTGTCTCGCTCTCGCCGTTGTAGTGCAGTGCAGTCGTCCAGATCTCTGGACCTACCTAATTCTCTGTGGGCTGGTCTCTGGATAGGAGCCCTGACTCACCAGTTTGGGGGAGGTTGGGTTTTCAAGTGTACCGCATGCAATTGTAAACAAAGGATGTGGTTTTTAAAAAGCTAGTATTTCCCCATCATGTATCATTTCAGTAGTCCTGCCACAGAAAGATCCTGTGTGGTTTATTTCTACACATTTGACTTTCTGTTCACTCACGGGCATGGTAGTTCCTCCTCTAGAACTGACGTAAAGCTTACCTTTCTACCGAGAGGCAGCCAAAAGGCACACCCAGGGCTGGCTGGTGTCCTGGGAGATGTCGCTGGTGCTGGGGTGTCTCCCAGTCTAAGGGGGGCCCTGGTGAGAGCTGCAGGAGTAGCAGCTGTCTGATTCCCCTGCAGGGCTCTGCATGCCTCCTCCCCCAGATGAATTGTATGGATGCTGTGCTTGGGGACACGAGCCCTTTTAAGGAGAATCCAGGATCTCTGCCCGTCCGTGGGGGAGTCAGCCTCGGCCCTGAGACCAGGGTGCTCGCAAGCGTCCTGACCTCTCTGTACTGAGAGTGGGCCCGAGAGGCGGTGGGCACGGGCTGTATCTGACTGGCTGTTCTGTGCTCTCTTCAGCAACCCAAGGAGATCTGCGCGCTGATTGGGTTCTGTGATGAGGTGAAGGAAATGCCTATGCAGACTCTGGTCCCTGCCAGAGCAGCCGCTGAGAACGTCATCCCTGCCCTGGAGCTGGTGGAGCCCATTAAGGTACCTGGTGTCAGTGGAGTCGACACTCCCTGTCCCTGTTGTGTCACATCCTACAAGGCACATACTTTCCTGGTGCCCTGTCCGACTCCTAAAGGTCGCCGAGTCTGAGACCATGAGGGACAGCATGGCTGTCCTCTATACTGGTACAGCTCCTGACTCCCGAGTTGTTTCCCAACTCTTACTGCCTTGGTTGTAAACCCTGGTGTTCATGGGGTCAAGCCTGTGGTTTCTCAGCATGCTATTCAAGATGCCTTTTCAGTGCCTGGCTCCAGCCTCGCCTTTTCACATGTACTTTCTGGGTCCTTCCCTACTGTCGCCATAAAACAGAGTTGATACTCTCTCACTGCCCTTCCCGTGCTCCCAGAGCTTACGTCAGAGCCTCACAGGGCCTGCTGCTTGCATGTGTGGCTGTGCATTTTGCTACCCCAGAAGCCCTCACTTGGTAAAGATCCTGCTTCAATCCATAATAAATCTGTCTTCGACACTTACTATGGGTGCTAGAGTTGTTCTGCTTCTCAGGACCTAGGCCTCCTGACACCGTAACACGTGCATGCTGAACGTCACGTGGCACTGTTGCCAGCTGTCTCCTCTCTGCCTGTCCAAGAGTGTGGCCCACAGGAAGGTCGAGGTGTCTGAGGAGTCCAGGAAAACACTGCTTCCTGCCTCCTCACATGAGATGCTCCTACACTCTGTGGACCAAATTAATCACCAAAGAAAATGAAGGAGAGTTGCAACTTGCCATCTAACCACGTGTGACTGCTCTTAACTTTGAATTAAGCGAAATGGAAACTGTCGGTGTCTTGGTTTCACTAGCTACAAGTATTCAGGAGACAAGGAGTTAGTGCCCACTGTACCGAGCAGCAGAGACAGGGAGTGCTTCCGTTCTTAGGGAAGGTTCTGCACATAGCAGCATTGCTTCATCCAAGGGGGAGTCTAGAAAAAACAATCTTCGGTGCTGGTGAAACTTAGGGAGCTCAGGAGCAGACCTGAAATGTGGTCATACTCTGTCTCCCCTTTCTCTGGTCCTGCCCTCTCATCTGCCTCCCCAGAATGACTGCCGCATGATAAAACAACCGTAATGGAGCACAGCAGCATGTGGTTGTATTTTGAGGGTGGGGGGAGGATTTTTATTTCCTGAATTGTGTTTTTGTTTGTTTGTTTATTCGTTTGCATGGCGGGGGAGGGGGGAGTGGCAGGGAGGTGGCAGCGGTAGAGTGATGGAATGGATTCCCCACCTATGAAAATGGTAGGAAATTGAGCTTGGTCCCTGGGAGAAAGCCATGTATTGCAGGTTCAGTAGGCGGTGGCCCTTGGTGTGAGGCTAAGCCCCTCTGGTCTCTGCCTCCCTCTCCTTTAGAGGAGTAGAGCCAAGGAGTGCAAGGTCCTGCGTTAAAGTCTCTTCTCTTCTCAACAGAAAGACATGGTGCCAGTCGAGGGTAATGTCTACTGTGAGATGTGTGAGTACGTGGTGAAGGAGGCAGTCAAGCTGGTGGACTCCAACAAGACTGAGGTATGCAGCCCTCCTCGCAGGGGTGGTCCTCTCCTGTGCATGAGCCAGATCGTCCCAGTAGGACAATCCAGTGGAAGGGGGGCTTTACTGGTTTTTGACCCCAGCCTGGGAATATGTGTGGCCATGTCCCCATGTGCAAGGCAGTTCCCACCGGTGGGTCCCTCTGGGCTGGGTGGGGAGGGCACCTTTGCCTTGCTTTGTCCTCTAGTCTTGGTGGCTTGGTAGCCTGCAGGGGGAATGACAAAGCACCTCACCTTTGGCTGGTTTCTTGACCGTGTCGGTGTTTTTGAATCTCTGAATTTCCTCCCAATTCCTGGCTTCTTACGATCCTCTCCTCGTGTTTTAGGAAGAGATACTTAATACTGTCGATAAAATGTGCTCGAAATTGCCCCAGTCATTAGCAAAAGAGTGCCAGGAGGTAGTGGACACGTACGGCAGATCCATCCTGTCACTCCTGGAGCAGACCACCCCGGAACTGGTGTGCCACCTGCTCCACCTCTGCCCTAGCAAGGGGCTGCCCGCGCTGACTGGTGAGCCCAGGGCATGTCGGGGGGAGGCCGGCACCCCTTCCGGGTCTGGGGCAGCCCTGCCACATTGAAGAACCCTGTGTCCCCTTGTGTAGCACACATTACTCGGCAGAAGGACGGTGGCTTCTGTGAGGTGTGTAAGAAGCTGGTTGGCTATTTGGAGCGCAACCTGGAGAAGAATAGCACCAAGGAGGAGATTCTGGCTGCTCTTGAGAAAGGCTGCAGCTTCCTGCCCGATCCTTACCAGCAGCAGGTACGCCCTGGGCAGCAGAATCTGCGTGGGGCCTGTGGAGACAGGCGGCTCGCTGATCGTCCCCTCAACTGGAGTTTTGAGGGAAAACCTGTGGTTTCTGCCTCTTCGACCTAAAGACTTGTTGGCTTAAGTGGAGCCACTGCGGGAAAAACACCTAAGCTCATAGGGCAATGTGGGCAGGACCTGGGAAGGGAGACCCAGAGCCCAGAGGGCGGGGGATGCGAGGGGCTCACGGAGAAGAGCCCGTGAGCGCCTTCTCGGCCTTCCATGCCCCTGCTTTGCTTGTGCTCACCGGACTTGGGCCCGTGTCCTGTTTTCTTTGACAGTGTGATGAATTCGTGGCCCAGTATGAGCCTGTGCTGATAGAAATCCTAGTGGAGGTGATGGAGCCTTCCTTCGTGTGTGAGGTGAGCCTTGCTGGGCCCCGTGGTGACTGGACGCAGTTGCAGTCGATGGGAGAGGTTCCTCAGGACCCATCTGTGGTGGGGGAAGAGTCCTGGGGAGTGGATTATGGGGAAGCCCCATCATTGTACTCAGTAACCCTGGTGACTTTGTTTGCTCGTTTCTCTCCCTTTATGAGATAAAGACAGAAGGCAAAAGGGGGAGAAGGATGCAGACAGGTACTTTTGACAGGGACTCGTTGCATTGCTGTCCTGCGCCCAACCTCCCAGTTAGCAGAATTAGAGAAATATGCAACCACGCTTGGTGCATTCGGATTTGGAGCTTCCAGCCTCTCAAGTGGTGGAGCCACTGCTGTCTGGGCCAACCCTTTTTAAAGATTTTTTTATTACCATTATTTTTCAATTTTGACCAGAGCGTGCCAGAGAGAAAGAGAAGAGAGATTATAGAGCAAGTTGCCAGGTTCAGGACTCGAACCGTGGTTGGCTATATGGAAGTCCAGCGCCCTTAACCACTATGCCACCTGCCGGTCCCCTGATGTTCTTTTCAAGAGCATGTCTGAGCTCCAGTTCTAGGTGCATCTGGAAGCTGAGTTTGGAAGTTGGGAAGTGATTAATTGGGCAGTCTAACTTATTGCACCCTTTGTCCTTTTTTCACCATATAGAAAATTGGAGCCTGCCCTGCCGCACGAAAGCCTCTCCTGGGGGCTGAAAAGTGTGTCTGGGGCCCGAGCTACTGGTGCCAGAACACAGAGACAGCAGCCCAGTGCAACGTGAGTAACTGAGCGGACAGCTCCACAGACCTGCCTCACTCGAAGGGCAGCTCGCATGAGAGTACTGCTTTAATGCCTCAGCGATCAGCTCGCTGCCCTGCTTTTATGTAGGTGAAAAACTGAGGCCCAGCGAGGCAGCTCGGTTTACTCACGGCTGCCCAGCAAAGCAGGGCTAACTGCACCCTCGTCTTTGGGGAGTGAAGGGTGTGGTAGATACTCTAATACTTCTTCTGTTTTCTTGCTGTCTGTTCTTGTGACAGTGTTGGAGTTGAATGAGTTCACTCCAGGGATTGGACAAGCCCCCTCAGGCACAGTTGCCCTGGCAGCAGGCAGAGCTCTTCTTTAGTGGCGCTGAGAGTTGGCCGTTGACCAGCAGCCCCAGGGTGTCGTGGCACTGTCCTGGCTGACAGCCACCAGTTGGGTGACCAAGGCTGCTTTCCTGGGTGGGGATGTCTGGCCCGGCCTGTTACTTAATGTACCTTTGCACAACTTGTTCTTCCTTGCCATGGTCCCTTGTGACTGTGTTGAGAGAGGTTGTGTCATCCTGGGCCGCTGCAGGGAGTGGCAGAGGTCCATAGACCGGCTGTGTCCAGCTCCCCCTCCCAGCCAGGCCCCAGCCTGCCTGTGCCATCACCCCCACGCTGCAGCATGGCCATGGTGGAACTGGTTCTGTTGCTGTTCTGGGTAAATGGTGTCTGTGGATTTACTTCTAATGGTCCAAGTATGAACCCCAACAGCTGGGTAAGGAGGTTCTGCCTCGGGGATCTCCATGTAGCTTACCAGCAGGACACTGGGAGCTGGGTGTAAGAAGATGAAGGGGTCCTGGGCCTGCCAGCCTGGGTGTCACCTGCAAAACACTAAATGGCTTTGCTTCTGTCGTTCAGGGCTCTCAACGAGTCCCCCAGTGACTACATGCTTCCTGCTTTTAAGTGAGATAATGTCTTCAGCATTTGGTGCCATCCGGTGGACCCAGGGCAAAGGCCGGGCCCCATTTTGGGGTGATATCTGGAGCCCTAATGGACCAGGAGTGGAGTTTGCCACTTCAAAGACTAAACCCAGTTTCCTCTCTCTTGCCAGGCTGTTGAGCACTGCAAACGCCACGTGTGGAACTAGAGCACTCCATCTCGCGGAGACCGCAGCGTCTTTCCCTGCCTATGTGCCCAGGGGCTTGAACACACGGATCTATTTGACTTTGTTATAAAAAATAGGCGCCCCCCCGCCTCCCCCATTTCTTTTCCTTATTGTAGCATTGCTGCCTGTGTGGGAGGTGCTGCCCCACACTGACGTGGCTGCTTCGTTGTGCCCTTTCTGTCTGCTAGACATTGACATACTGTGGACAGGAGGTCGTCTGGTCTGTCCTTGCATGGAACCTGGAAGGAGAGGAAGGGGCTCTTGATGCTGGTGTGAGCCAGAGCTGCTCAGCAGGAGGCCATCCATCCCTTTGGCTGAGGCCTTGTTCTGAGCCTTGACAGGTGCACAAGCACTGGTGGGCTTGGGTTTCCGAGGCCACCTACCCTAAGAAGGGACCTTCTCCTTTCCTGGCCTGCCAGCTGCTGTACAAAGCAGCGAACAAAGGCATTTCTTTTTGAAAGATTATAGACGCTCAGAGTAATTCGGCCTTTTCAGTAACGTGACGGCTGTCATCGCAGAGCCTGTGCCCAGATCAGCCCCCATTCAGTGCTCCTGTCTTTTCCTGGTGATTCTTGTTTGGGGTTCTCGGGTTGGGTGGGAAAGGGAACCATGCCTGAATGTGAACTGCTAGCTCTGTGGAGGCCGTGGCTTCTGTGTGAACGGTGGTGACACCCAGCTGCAGAGGCCCGCTTTGTGCCTCTGCACTCCTCGCCACCTCGTGTCTGCTCTTCTTGACTTTTCCTTCCAAATAAACGTGAATGGCATTCTCCTAAGCTCTGGCTTCCTTGAGGGTGAACACCGAGAGGTGTGCTAGGTGTGGGAGTGGGTGCTGTCTGGGGCCATGGCTGCAGCTGGTCTGACTCCACTTCTGGATGCCAGGAAATAGCAAGCAAAGCCAGCAGGATGTGCAGTGCTATTAATAGACATAATGATCTGTGTTTGTTTTGCACTAAAGATTCTGTGATTTAACAATAAAGTTCTGTTAATCAGATTCAAGCCCGAGTGTTTCTGTGATGCCTCAACCAGAATAGTTTGGTCTCGGATTAGTTCTAAACCCATGGCCCCTCTTGGTTAGAGAAAGAAAGCAAAGGAGGTTAAAAAGAAGCCCTGATGTGGCCCTCGCCCCTGCCCCCTGCACCCTGCCAGAGAGACCAGACCTGCAGTAGATCAGGGAGCACCTGAGGGTGGGGCCTTGCCCTCTGCGCCTCTCCCCTGCACACAGGCTAGCCACACAGGTGGTTTACCAGAGTCAGTGTATTGTATTGCCGGTTCCTTGTGAGTTGCTTTTCTTTTTAAACAAACCATTCCAGAAACTTTCAATGAGTACCAGTTAAACAAAACCAAGGGGAAAAGATCAAGGGAATAACTTAATTTAAAAAAGGAATACACACAAACACTCTACATTCAACACCCAAGGGAACACCAGTCATTACCCTTGATAAGCTGGGCATGTTTGGGAAGCCAATAAAATGAGAATGCTTGTTCATTGACATTGACCTTGTCCAGGTCGGGGGTAGGGATCACTCCCTGCCACTACCTGGTCATCCATCCGGGATATGGCAAAAATGTAGGACTGGAACTGAAGTCATGGTGTTGGCCAGCAGGGGGCGCCAGCGCACGGCTCTCCCCTGGTGCTGGGTTCTTGCACCTTGCTCTGTGTGGGGGACAGTCACACCTTCTGGGAGGAATGGGGAGGGGAACGATGTTCTTGGCCTCTCAGAGCTGGGCCTGAGTGGAGCTGGTCCTCAGACGCCTGGGCCCCTAGTGACCCTCCTTACCTCGTCCTTAGACGCTTAGCATTTTTGTTTGGTTTTCTTAAAAAAATAACAAATTTTATGAAGATAGAGATCAGATGCTGAATGAGCGTCTGGCAGAAGTGGAGTCTGTCCGAGCAGCTGACGTGGGCCTCCAAGGCCGACCCCAGGTCCCCGAGCTGGCCTGGGAAGGGGCCCTGGCCTTGGCCCTGCTTCTCCCCTACCCCAGGCAGTGGGGTGGGATGGGTGCTGTTGACACCCGCAAGGCCTCCCTGTGCAGTCATAGCTCTGTGATCTCCAGGGGGCTCTCCATGATCACGTCGCGGAGCTTGTGCAGGGGTGTGGATTTGGCGGATTCCGTACGGGCGTTGCGCTCGAAGGCAGCGGCGTCAGTGGCTGTCAGTGTTTCCAGCGAGCGGCCCAGGCCCTTCTGGTCATCCTCGGGCAGGCTGTTGAGGTCGGTGGCTAGCAGCGTGCCCGTGCTCCCGTGTACCACGTGGATCCCGTCTGGTCCCTTGAGCTCCATGGGCGGTTTATGGCGAAAACGCAGACTGCCCTGACCTGGGCTATGGTCCCCCGGCTCCTCCTCCAGGTCAGTCTGGATCAGCTGTAAGAGGTCAGGGCAGGTGGGGGCTTGGATCCCCTCAGTGCTCAGGGCCATGCCCAAGTGAGCAGTTGGATGGCCCCAGAGTCCCACCTGCTCTAGGTCTCTTTCCTCCTGACCAAGTAGGCCTGTCAGCTTCCAACAGTGCTCAAATGGCTCAAGGGGAAGCCATGGCTACCAAGGTGCTACGGAAGTGTGCCCAGGACTGCGGGCTCCCTACAAGAACCATGATAGCATGTGTTCACTTTGGTGCGCTAAGAACCCTGCAGTACGATGGTGGTATTTGGGTTTATAGCCAGGTTGGCCTCAAGCAGGGTCAACCATAATTGTGTCCAGGTAGAAAGTGCCCATGGGAGAAGCTGGAGGGGTCACATGGGGTGGATGCTCCCAAATGGCACCTGTGTCCCACCTCAGGCTGTCCTGCCTCCACCTAGTTCAGCTGGGAACTTGTGCGCAGCTCGAAAGGGGTTTTCAGATAAGGTCTGATTTGCAAGCGCTGACGCAACCACTGTAGGCAAACACGTGTGGGCCTATTTGACCTGGCAGCCAGTATCATAGGGAACTCACTTCTCAATGCTATCTTCTCATGCCCTCAAACCTGAGAACCACTCTTCACAGCTTTTCTTGTCCCCGGGAAAGCCCTCGCGGAGCCCAGAAAGTGGAGCACGCTGCCTGACTTCCTAGACCCCACCCATTGCTGCTGTTGGCCCTGGCTACTGAGCCTCAGAGGCCTTGAGAAGGACAGCAGGAGGGCAAGAAAGAGAGCACCCCCAGGGCTGGGGCACAGCACACAGCTCCCGGGCTACCCGGCTACCTCGGAGATGGAGGAGTGGCAGGAGGAGGCTTTTTGCACCATCCGCTGTGCAAAGAGCTTTTTGAGCCGCAGGTAATCCTCCAAGACCACCTTCAGCAGCGAGCCCTGGGGGAGGGAAAGGGTTAACCCCCCACCAAGGCCTTCCCTTGCTTGCCCCACCCCTCACTCACTCCCTCTGGGAGTCAAGGGTGCACAGGCATTGGTCCTAGGACAGGGGATTGGTAGCAAAGCCTGGTGACCATGGTCAGCCAGAACCCCTGTGGGCTCTGGCCGCGGGGCCACTGCGGGCTGGGGCATCTCTGTCTCAGCCCCAATGTGCAAGCCTCTGGGCCTATGGTGCGCTCCCCCTGGGGAGAGTAGCTCTAGCCGAGGCCGAGCCAGAGCCTGAGCCTGGAGGTTTCCACCTCCCCACATCCTCTGCAGTGGGGTACACATTCGGTGGAGCCCACAGGGAGGGCTCACCTTGATGGGCCCCTCCCGAATGATCTGGCCCAGTTTGGCGATGTTGTCGTACTCCTGGATGGCAGCCCGCAGGTACCGGTCATCGTCAGGCTTGACAGCTGCTGGCTCACGCCCAAAAGTTCCCTGGGGAGACGGGACATTAGCTGGAGCAGAGGTAGACACCACCCACTCACCCAACCCCCAGCTCCTTAACCAAAGGTGGCGAAGACCTCCCCACTCCGTCCCTGCCCCTCTCGATGGCCCGCCCCACCCTCAGCCCCAGCTCTGGCCCCTGCTCCAGCCCGGCTCACATGGGTGCGGGTGGGGCTGTTCCACAGGTCAGCGATCTCGCTCAGGTTCTCTGGCAGGTCGTCCTCGTGCTCAGCTTGGGCAGCCAGCTCCAAGTTCCGGCAGAAGGGATCCAGCCACACAGGGTTAGCTCTGCAGGTGGGCAGAGGAATAGGGTTGGGCGAATGGGGGAGGCTTGAGTGGACAGATGCCCCCTGTCTCACCCCAGCCCCTGCCTATTTTCCTGGCCAACTTGGCACCTTGTACAGAATGGGAGGTGCAGGCCCATGGAAGCAGCAGTTCCTCACCCATGGCACCGGAGGTTCAACCCCACCAAGCGTCCTGTTAGCACCAGGACATGGCAGTTTGGACCAACTGTGGTGTGGGGCCTCCCCTTGCACACAGCACCCAAAGTCTATGCTCTTGGGACCCAGAGGCTGATCAGGGTTGGGGAGCCCAACTGAGCCATGCAGTTTCTGAGGGTAGTGAGAAAGAGTGGCCATCCCACTAGGGGGCGCCCACACCCCACGTTTCAGCCAGTCCATGCTTCTCTCAACACTTGGGAGCACTAGGGGATTCTCCCCAAAGAGGACTAGGCAGTCCGGAGGCTCCCGCTCACCCATCGAAGGAGTACTTGTTGGTGTTGGGCATGTCCATGATGTCGATGAAGCCACGATTCCCTGCAGGGAGGAGGGTTGGGGTGTGGAAGAAGGGGGGAGGGCACAGATGGGGGTTAAGGGCTAGCGCCAGCCTTGCGAAACCCTGGCAGACACTCGGGCCCCAGCCCCCAACACTCGCTCCCTGCCCCCTCACCTCCCCACCCACAGCCATCACTTGCCTGCCGAGCCAGCCACAATGGCCTTGAGCTTCCTCTTGTGTCTGGAGGGAAGCAGAGAGGTGCCGGTGAGGGAGGCTGGGCCGGGCTCCCCGGGGCTGTGCAGGGGCAGGCCGGGCAGCCCCAGCCCAGGCAGGGTCGGGGCACTCACACGGTCCTGTAGTACCAGTTCATGAGGATGAAGAGCATGGCCGCCAGGAAGAGGAGGATGGCCAGGACGATGATCGCCATCTGGGAGACAGCGAGCAGGCGTGAGCGGGTGGCCAGGGCCAGCGCCTGCGCCCGGATGGCAGGGAGGGCAGCCCTTGAGGGGACTGTGGGTGCCACGGGGTACCTGCAGGGCGGACATGTCGTCGGGCAGCCGGACAGAGATGGCGGGCTGCACGTCCAGGACGTTGTAGTTCCGGAAAAGATTGCGCAGCTGCTCCTTGTTCTCGTCGATCATCTGGATCACCCTGGGCGAGGGGCAGGGGCCTCGGCTCCCACCCTCGGCCATCCCCCCAGAGCCTGCCTCACCCAGGACCATCTGCTCAGCCCCTGCCTTGAGCCCAAGCTCACCCTGCCCCCAAGCCTTGTCAATTACAGCCCACTAGCCAGGTGAGCTGGTGCCTTACAGGACTCTGCACAGGATCCGCACGAGAGAGGGGGAAACCCCATTATACAGACGGGGAGAGTGAGGTTCATTCAGGAGACGGCTCTGTGCATACCCCAACCTGGGTTCTCTACTAGCCCTGCCCACCTCGGGGAGAGCCCCATGGAGTGGGCCTGATGGTGTGGTCTGTGCATCCTTTGGTGGGTCCCCATTCCAACTCCAGGCAGGGAGGCAGACAGACAGACTGACAGTTTGGCACAGGCCCCCACCCACCGGTCCACGTCTAGGATGCGGTTGGTCTCACGGTTCACCACGTGGATGAGCAGCTCCGTCTGGGCGAAGTTCACCCGACCCTTCTTGTCCACGTGGAACTAGGTGAGAAGGGACATTGTGGGTGTGGCCACCACAGCAAGGGCTGGGGCCAGGATGGAGGGGAGGGGGCAGGCCTCTTCTTAGGATCCCTTCTGCCCTAGCTGCGCAGAGGCCATCCCTCCTGAGTGCTCACTGAGGACCAGGCTCGGTGCCCATCACTTCACGCACTGTTACTGGCCCCTGTCTTACAGATGAGGAAACTGTGGCCCAGAGACCTGGAAGAACATTCTCAAAGTCGTGCTGCCCTGGCCTCTCTGCAATGCCCCGTCCATCCTTGTAATCTGGCCCCCTTGTCCCCCAAGTACTTCTAACCAGGGGTCCCATGGGGTACCTGCACGTCGTCGGTGTTGACAATGGCCCCGGTGATGTTGGAGAGCAGGCGGATGAACTCCTCCTCGAAGCCACGCACGCGGTCGGGGATCTCGTTAATAACGATCTTGACGCGCTGGTCATCCCTCAGGATGTAGATGCCGATGATGGCTGTGTCATTGTGGCCTGCCAGGTCTCGGGCCACGATGTCCACCACAAAGTAGCCGGGGCTGTAGGCCATGAAGAGGTCGAAGGTGCGTAGAACACCGTCCATACTCCCTGTGGGAGGAGCCCCAGGCAGGGCACAGCTCAGGGCCACCGCTGCCCCTGGGTCTGCAAGGGGTGAAGGCCCCGGGGTAGGCGGGTACACTGCATGGAGGTAGCACAAAGGCCCCCCAGGCACAACAGGCAGCAAAGGCACTAGACATGTGGGGACCATGCCGGCCAGAGGCGGAGTGTGGCCTGTGCTGCTGGGCTTGCACCTTTTCTAGAGAAACTGGGCATTCTCACTCCCATGTGAAATCTGGTTCCACACAACTGCCTATGGATCAAGCACAACACAGTGCAGCTGCGCTGGCCGAGAGTGGCGACTCCATGACTCTGGTGTCCCAAGCCGGGGTGCTACAGGCTACTTCGGAGCCCCTGAGTCCCTCACATACACACATTGCAGAATTCCACGGACATTGTAGAGAGATGGCAAGAGGTTGTGAGCACAGTCTTCTCTTAAAAGGCAATAGGCCTGGGGGAACCAGCAGTTAGTATAATGGCTATGTTGCTGGACTCCCATGTAGTCGACCATGGGTCGAGTCCCAGACTTAAACTCACGCTGGGCGCGTGTGCGTGCGTGCCCAAGATCCCAAGAGGAGAATGGAGGAGAAGGGATTGCGGGCGGCATGGCCATCCCACCTGGGGAGTGATTTCTCGCTTTCTATCTCTCTGTCTCTCTCTGTCTTTGTGGCGAGCGCACGTGCCCTATAGCAAAAACCTCTCCAAAAGGAAAATGGCAACAGGCCTAGACTCAAAATCTGCCACTGTTAGCTGTGTGATCTTTAGTAAGCTACTTAGCCTTTCTGTACCTCGGTTTAGTGAAATATGAGCAGTGAGAACAGAGAGGACCGAGTTGGTGTCTGGTTGTGGAACTGGAAGCATATGAACTAGGCCTTGAGGGACAGGGAGGCAGAGATGGCGTCAGGATGACCTTCTAGGAGGGGAAGGCAGAGGGGTCGAGGGCCCAGGCTGGAGGAATGATAAGCAGTCCATCTTGGCCCCTGAGGATGTGGGGATGTGGAGCCTGAAAGAGGGATTAGGATGAAGATCTAGCAAGCCTTGAATACCAGGGCAAGGAGTCTTCCTGGCATTCAAGAACAACATACAGGCGAAGATTCCATGGACAGAGAAGAGAGGAGACTGTGGCTGGGGATAAGGTAATGGGATACCCACTGGGGCAACTTCTGGACCCTGGCTCGGAGAGCCTCAGCTGTCCACCCAGGCCAATGCCTGAGCAAGCCCACACATAGTAAGTGTGCGCTTTATATTCTGGCTCCCCTGTGCCTCACACAGTACCTGGCACGTGAGAGGGAGAGGTACACACATGGAAGGCAAGATGGTTATTATGGAAAGGAGAATGGGAAATGGATGGACTGAGGATAGAAAGAGGAATGGATGGGAGGGTGGAACTGGATACAGGAGAGTGGGAAGAAGGGATGGATGAATGAACCAATGAATAGGAGAGTGGATGAGTAAACAGTGCATGGATGAGGAGAGGAAAGAAGGAAGAAGGAAAAGATCAGGAGGAAGATATAGAGATGGAAAGGCAGATGAATTAGAGAACGGATGGATGGATAGGTGGGTGAGTGGAAGGACAGCCACACTGGCTGGAGGGCCTCCCATGGGTGCTCACACAGACCCAACCCCGCCAGATTCAGTCCATGCAGTGATTGAGATGTCTTGTGGCCAGGCTCCTACCCATGGTGAAGACCTGGCCCACGTCCTCGGAGTCGTTGGCGAGGGCCCGGAAGTAGTGGATGGCCAGAATGCTGTAGAACACCAGGCTGTTGTTGCCAATGTCTGCGTCCAGGGCCAGCACCTGGATCAACTCTGAGCCCACTTTGGCGTCAGTGGCTACCCCTGCAGGAAGGGGAAAGTGGTCTAAGTGGCAGGGTGGGGCCACCCCACACCCCGTGCCCAGGCTCCAGCCCCTGCACCTGCAGTGTACTCAGCCTTGGTGAAGCGCGGAGGCTGGTCATTGATGTCCTCTAGCACAACGCGCACCTCCTGCAGCGTGAGGTCAGCAACCAGGTCGAGGGACGGAGAAGGTCCATGGGGAGGCGTCCAGCTGCGATTGCTGGAGGCCTTAACGATGAAGGAGAAGACGGCTTCTCGCTCCCGGTCCAGGTCCCGCAGCACCAGCAGGCGCCCATCGGGCTGCAGATGGAAGTTCTTCTCTTCGTTGCCAGCTGAGGGTGGGATCAGGGCACAGGGTGAGGGGACAGGGCGGGTGAGGCACCTTTGGGTCATCTCCAGCCCCAGGGTAGGTAGAGCACTAGCTCTGTCAGACCCCACCTGCGATGAAGTAGTACACAATAGCGTTGGGGCCCTCATCTGCATCCACGGCGCCCGTCACGTTGCCCACGAGGGTGCCGCGTGGCGAGTGCTCAGGCACTGTCAGCAGCTGGTACTGGGGGCTGCCTTTCTGCAGGGGGAGGGAGAATCACCATGGGAGACCAAGGGAAGGCCGCGCTCCCCACCCTGCCTGATGGCCCTGGGCACTGACTGTGGGTGCGGAGGGAGCTACTGCCCAGACCTTGGGGGAGGACTAGGACTGCTGTAATCACAGGAGAGCAAGGACTGTGCCTGGGGACCTGACCTCTGTCCTTGGGGACGGTTGCCTGGTGATGTCCTCTAGAAGGTCAGGGCTGGGCTTGACACGTTCCCTGAAGTATCCCACATGAATGTTCGAACGAGGGGGCACATAATGTACTTATGTGCATGGACAGACTATGGCTTGAATGTGTCCCCCCAGGAACTGTGTTAAAATTCGGTAAGTCTTTCTAACGGTGTTGAGAGGGTGGACACTCAATCTGATCATGGGGTTGAAAGGGGAGCCCTCTGGAAAGTGCTTAGGCATTAGGGTGGGGCCCCACGATTGAGTCCTGGCAGATTTCTAAGGAGAGGGAGGGAGACAGAGACTGCTCTGCTCTGCCCGCTCGGGCCTCTGCCGCGCTGTGACTCCGTGCCAGGACTCTCACCAGCCGCCTGCGCCGTGCTCTCAGATCTCTCCGCCTACGAAACTGTGGGGCAAACGCGCTGCTGTTCTCCTACATTACCCAGACGCA
>NW_006207862.1:2334617-2342411 GCF_000334495.1 Tupaia belangeri chinensis
CTGTTGGCCACAGAACGGACTAGAACCATGCATGTGCACACACATACACACACAGTCTCCAGGGGCCATTCCATCCCATGTGCACACAAGAAGGGAGAGTGGGGGTCCACGCCAGGGACCCTCAGCCCTGCTGTCCAATTTAGTCTCAGCCCTGGCTTGATCGAGCAGATCTGATTTTCACACTTGGTGTGCGGTGCCTGCGTGTGCAAATACAAGAGTCTAGCTGCATGCGTCAGGTATTTTTGTCTGCTTTTTCTAACCTTTGGGTATTGCCTTGAAGTAGTGCCCAACACAGCTCAACAGAGTGCAGCACTGCTACCTAGTAAGTAGTTGTTCTTCTATGATGTACATGCAGACAAATGATTCCGTGTGTGACCAAGCTTGTACCAGGCAGTGTGTACACACATGAGCGTGTGCTTGTGTGTGCTTGCAGGCAGATGAGTATCTGTGTGGGTGTGACTGGTGAGGGGACGGGTGAGCTCACTGGCGGCCTCACGAAGAGAGGTTCGTTGTCATCGATGTCCTCCAGGGCCACCTGTAGTGGCTGCATGGTCTCATACGGCACCGGCTGGCCCAGGTCGCTGGCCACCAAGATGAGCTGAGAGGAGAGGTGATCAGTCAGAGGGGAGGGTGAAGGGCACAGGCCTCAGGCAGGCACTCCCAGTGGGGGCCACCAGAGACATTCTAGGTGCGGTGAGGGGGTTTCACAGCCCTGTGCCTAGAGGAAGCTCCTTCCCAGCCCCACCCCACCCCCTTACGCTGTACACGGCCTGCTTCTCCCGGTCCAGGCGCTGCGCGGTCTGGATGAGGCCGCTGATTGGGTCGATGGTGAAGTACTCCCAGTCCCGGTTGCCCGTGGTCTTCAGGAAACTGTAGCGCACGGCCCCATTGAGGCCCTCGTCCTTGTCTGTGGCGAAGACCTCATACACGTTGGAGCGCAGGGGGATCTCCTGTGGGGGGCATGGGGAGGGGTGCCTGGAATGTGAGAGAACCCCAGTTCCCAGGCCCTGATGGAGAGCTTGCTCTTTCCAAAGGTTACAGAATGTTCTCGCTGCTTCTAGCATCTTCAGGGAATGCCTGCCTGCTTAGCTGCACTCGATTCTGCTCAGAATCAGCTGTCCCCCACCCCACATCCAAGCCAAGGCCACTGTTCCCTGCCAGTCCGGCCTGGGGTCATGCACTTGCAGCTCTTAGATGATCATCTTTCCAGGAGCCACCCTCTCCCTCCAGTCCCACCGTAAGCTGAGGTTCACGGCAAAAAGGGGAATGAAAAAGCTTAGGCCATAGCTACTCTTGGTCCCATGGGAATAATCACAGGAACTCTGGGCTATCATTTGTCCAGTGGGGTCCACGGAAATGGGAACACGCAGGTAAGGTGACATGGTAGAGCCTGGCCACCAGGTCTAGTCTGTTACTACTTCATCGTGAAATCTGGACATGCCCCTTCTCCTCTCTGCGTCTCAGTCTCCCACATTCCCCTGAGTTAAGTCTAAGATAGCAAAAGACCTAATTGAAATCATGCATTGACCTGTGATATGGCTGCTTGGGACCAAAGAAAAAGAGTACCTTTCTTTGCTTTTAGTTGAAAAATTAACCAGCTGAGCACAATTTCATTGTTTATCTTGATGACCATCCTAAGTTCTAAGTGGCAATTACATCTAACGCTGCAGGACCGGCAGTTGGCATAATGGCTATGTCGCTGGACTCCCATATAGTCGACCACAGCTTGAGTCCTGGACCCAGTGGCTTAAACTCACACCGGGCGCGTGTGCATGTGTGCCCAAGATCCCCAGAAGAGAATGGAGGAAAAGGGATTGCAGCATGGCCATCACCCCTGGGGGTGATTTCTTGCTTTCTATCTCTCTTTCTCTGTCTTTCTGGCAAGCACACATACTCTATAGCAAAAAACTCTCAAAAAAAAAAAAAAAAAAGAAAAAGGAAAAAGAAAAAGAAAACGTGGCAAGAAGAATAGGTAATTAGTCAGTAAACACTGATACTTTGGAATATATAATCTTCCCTTGGTGGGGTTTTCGAAGGGAACAACTTAGTAAGTGGGGCCTTTACTGTGGAAAAAGATGAGAATGTTATTAATTTATACCCTGCCTCTTTGTACAAAAAGATTTGAAGCTGCTGACAAGAATATATAACTTATGATGAGACTGAACAAGTTAGAAAATTAAGGTAAAGAAAAAAATGGCTGGCAGGAAGATGGAAGCTGAAGGTAGAAGGCAGGGTACGTGCCCAAGTCTCTGCAGGGTCATTCAGAGTGCACGGACCGCTCTGAGCTCCCTAGTGGGCAAACCAGAGAGGACCATTTGGTCCCTACAGATGTGACACTAGACACCAGGTGAAAGCACAACGTGCCCTCAGTCCTGGGAGACAATTTCCCCTTGTAGGACCTCGGAAAGGAGACAGAGTGACAAGATGGATTTAGCAATGACATTCTGAGATGTGGAGGCTTGCTGAAATTTGGGGAACAAAGAGCAAGTGGGGGACACTTCAATGGTACCAGCAAGCAGCATTCTGGACCTGGGTGCTTAGGAGAGAGGGGAGGAGCAGGAGACAGAGGAGTACTTCCTCTGTCTTGATGCAGCAATCTAGGCCAGGAAATAGAAGGACTGGAGAGAGTCCAGAACCTTGGCCACTTCCTCTTGTTTCTCATCCTGGTTCCCATCCTCACCTCCCAGGCTGTCTCCACATTAGTATCTGCAGGCACAACAGACAGCCAGAAGGGGCATGCATGTTTATTCTGAGACAAGTATGGGGAAGTGGGTTTCTGGGGAGACTGTCCTTGGTAGACATCTAGGAACAAGAGATGGGGCATTTACTACTATTAGTCCAATTTGTCAGAGGGAAAAACAGACAGAGAAGTCACTTGCTCAAGTTCATTGGGTTGCTAACTGACAGTGTGACTTAAACCCAAGATCTATCACTAGCACGACTCATGCTGCTGACCACTGTTCAATACCGCCCTGGGTGGCCCTGGGAAGGTCAGCTCCTCTCTCTGATCTGTTTCCCCACCTTGACAATGGGGGTCCTTCCACGTTTGGGTCTAAACCCTGAAAGACACAATCTTGAACACTATAATCCCAAATGTTGAAAGCTTGAAAGATCAACATCTCAAAAATCTAGAATGTCTAAGGTCTAAGATCCTCTAAATCACAATCCCAAAAGATTAAAATTCTAAAAATTTCAGCATTAAACCTGTTGAAATCCTGGAAGTTGAAGTCATGAAAGTCAGTCAGCTCTTATGGACTCCTTCCATGCAAGTGCCAATAATCTATCCCTGTAATATACTTTTTCACGTGTCCATTTTTCTCTTTGTTATTTTTTTCCTATTATTTCAAATTGTCAGCATTATTTTTACAATTCACTGTGCTATCACACTTCATCTTCGCATTATTTCCAGTACTGGAGGTATACACTATGTAAATACTTTTAGTGAATTCTAATTCATTTTATACATGGTTTGCAAACTTGACTCTACCAAAGTGCATTATCACCACATCAGCTTTGTGTATACGCATTCTGTATGTACAGAAGAACACGGAAACTTCCTCGGTAAAGGAGGAGGTGCCTTTTTGTACAGCTGCACTTGCGAAAGATAAAAATTCTCTAATCTCAGCTCTTTGGGTGACCGCATCTGTGGTGGTGACCCACTGAGGTTTTTCATCAATCTTGTCAAAAGACAAGGGTTGTCCATCACGGTATTCAGGTGACCTTAGGTTATAAGGCTGGGTGCACACAATTACCAACCATAGCGATATGTGTTACACATTGAACATTTTGACCTATTTCTCTCTCTCTCTCTCTCTTTTTTGTGTGTATGGGGGAGAGGTTTTTGCTATAGAGAGAGGTAGAAAGTGAGAGATCACCCCCCAAGGGTATGGCCACACTGCAATCCCTTCTCCTCCATTCTCCTTTCAGGATCTTGGGCATGCACGTACATGTGCCCGGTGTGAGTTTAAGCCACCGGGTCCGGGACTTGAACTGTGGTCGACTACACGGGAGTCCAGCGACATAGCCATTATGCCATCTGCTGGTCCTGAGCTATTTCTCTTTTCTAAAGTTTATTTGTTTGTTGAGAGAGAGAGAGAGAGAGAAAGAAAGAAAGAAAGAAAGAAAGAAAGAGAGAGACCCTTGACAGGGTCCTACGCAATCCTCCCTGAAGCCTTCTAGCAGCCAGGATCAAGGCAGGCATGCGCCTGGGTGTTTCAGTTCCACCTGGGACCTGAACGCTGGCCTTCAGTGTGGCTCCGACATTCCAGAACAGTGTGCTAATGCCGGTGTCATTCCAGCTGAGGCCAACCTATTTCTATATGCTATGATTCATCTGCTCAGAACTGTTGTAGCTAGTGTGACTGTTAGTGTACCTGAGTGTTTATGCTTGCAAACTGTGTATGCTATTAGTCTTAAATGAATACCGTTTAAAAAAAGTACTTTAAATAAATTAAAACAAAATTTGCCAGAGGACATGTGTGCTCGCTGGAGAGAGATGGGGGTGAGAGACCCATGGGGAGTAGAGGTGGGAGAGAGGTGGGTCAAGAAAGCAGTCCCACCCCATGGGGAATGGTTACTTTGCAATTTCTTCTCTTCCATTTCTCCTTCATTTCAGGATTTTAGTCACACACACACACACACACATACACACATGCTGGATCTGGGAGCTGAAACCAGGGATTGGCCATGTGGCATCCAGCCGCCTTAACCACCGGGCCACGGGCTGGTTCTAAAAAAAATGTTAAATAATTTTTTTCCAGAATTATATTTTCAGGATTTTGATCTTTCCTTTTAAGTTTTATTGTTTTAATTGCCAGAGAGTGTATACACTTGCCAGAGAGAGAGACAGAGAAACAGAGACAGAGGAAGGCAGAAAGCACCGCCCCCCCCCACCGGAGTGTGGTCATGTCACGACTCCTTCTCTTCTATTTTGCCATCCCATCAGGATTTGGGCACTCATTCTCAAATTATGCCTGGCGTGTTTTTCAAGCCACCAGGGCCTGGATTTGAACCATGCAGTCAGTCATGTGGGGTCCAGCTCCTTTAGCCACTAGGCTATGGCCAGTCCAGGATTTTGATCTGTAGAGATTTTAGACTTCAGGGAGTTTAATCTCTGGGGATATCAGCATTTGGGAGTATGGCGTTGGGTATGTATCTTTGGAGATCAGGATTGGCTTTGGGCCCTTCCATTCTCTGGCCGTGACTACAGGTGAAGTGGGCTAGATATTGGGAGGAGATATTGGTGAGCAGGAAGACCGGGGGACAGGAGTACCTCTCTGATGTGGAGGATGGTCCCGTTGGGTGGGCGCACAAAGACAGGGCGGTTGTCATTGACATCGATGACCTCCACCAGGAGCATGGTGGTGCCCCAGAGTGGGGGCTGTCCACCATCAGTGGCCACCACAGTCAGGTTGAACCTCTCATAGGATTGTAGTGGTCGCTGTGTGGTCACCAGGCCCGAGTCCACGTCTACATCGAAGGCCTCTATAGGTGGGGCAAGAGAGTGCTGGCTGAGACACCCTTCTCCTCGCTCCTTCTCCTCCTGGCCTGGGGCTGCAGGCATAGAAGCCCATCCATCCCCACCATCCTGATTTACTTGAATCATGGGTGTCCAGAGCAGGCTACGTACCCATGCCAGGGCCCTCGAGAGAGTAGGTCAGCTCCCCATTGGAGCCCTCATCCTGGTCAGTGGCCATCATCGTGATGACCGAGGTGCCCGCTGGTTCATTCTCGTATACACTCGTGCTGAACTGGGGCTTGGAGAACTGTGGCCGGCAGTCGTTGACATCCAGAACCTGGATCACCACCTGTCGGGGAGGACACGGTTGAAAATCAGGAGCATCATGGGGGCTGCCTCAGGGACCTGGTCACACAGGAGTAAGCTGGGCAGGAAGCGCTCTATTCTAATGTGCTGGAGCCTGACCACAAACAGCGTATCAACTCGCAAGGCTCTGCCTCCTTAGCTGTATGGTGGGGGCACCAGTATCTTATCTCTCAGGGTCCCTGTGAGGCTCACCACGGTGATGTATGCCAGTCCTTGGGATAGTGCCTGGCTCAGGTAACAACTTGGCAATGAGAACTGTGGTTAGTAGGTCATCTGCACCTTGGTCCTGAAGTAGGAGCTCCCTTTCCCCCGACTCCCACGATGTCCCTTCCTGCTCTCCATGTTGGCCCTGTAAAGCTGGCCCTAGGGCTGGCTCCATGGTACAGCAACAATGTGCTACTCAAGAGAAGCTGGATCCCACATGGCAACTGCAGTTTCAATCCCTGGCCTGGTCGGCCTGAAACACACCAGACGCAGGAGCACCCGAGAGCTGATGTGCTGGAGGACTGGAGAAAATGATCGCAGTGTGACCAGACCTGTGGAGGGCGCTCATCTCTCTCCCTCTCTCTCCTTTTCATGTGTGTGTGTGCACATGCTCTATTATGAATAAAGAGGTAATGATTTTAATAAAACAAGGTAATAGATCTTACGTAAAAGAAAATCTGGCTCTGATCCCTGGACCTTAATGCTGGATTGTCGGGATTCTTCCACTCTCCTCTTGGCTGGGATTTGTGTCTGGCCTAGGCTATGGCTTCCCCTGAAGACCCCACAGCCTAGAGCAGGGCTTATGGACATAGCAGACCATGAGGCCTTTATGTCCCCCACTGCTATGGCCTGCCTGACTACACTGTCATCAGAACCCTCCCCACCAGCAATTTGGAAGAGCCCGTTCAGAACAGCAGGAAAGCACTTTCAAACCACTTTCTCTCCCTGAATCCTCCTGACCACACCTGCACCGTCTGTCGCAGATCTGACAACAGAGACTCAGAGAGGTTAACTGACGACTGCAGTGTGCCCAGCCAGAGGGACCCTGGTGTCTGACTCTAAATGCTATGTGTTCCCAACATGGCACATGCATGCATGACAACACCACAGTGCAGGTTTGCGTGAGCATTCTGGGCACTTCCCTTTACCTGGGAAAGAGAATCTGCCTTGGCCATTCAGCTTCTCACCCCCGACTCCCACTCCCTCCAGGAGCACTTCCTTTGGATAACTAGGTTTTGTGAAGGAAAAGCATAAAGAGGCCTGCAGAAAGCATGAATGTGCGTGTGCGCGCGCACGCACACACGCACAATATATTGGGTTGTCAGGAAAGTCATGACACGTTTTTCTGGTTTTTTTTTTTTTTTTTTTTTTACGGGGAAGAGGGGTTTTTTTTTTTTTTTTAGCGAGCAAGAGAGAGATTTTTGCTGTAGGGCACGTGTGCTCAGCAGAGACACAGAAAGACAGAAAGTGAGAAATCATCCCTTAGGGGGATGACCATGCCACAATCCCGTTTCCTCTATCCTCCTCTCAGGATTTTGGACATGCATAAACATGCGCCCAGTGTGAGTTTTAAGCCACTAAGTCTGGGATGCAAACATGGTTGGCCATGTGGGAGTCCAGTGATGTAACCATTATGCCACCTGCTGGTCCCTTTATATTTTCCTATGCAAACATGCGTCATGACTTTTCCGATGACCCAATATATTATGTATAAAGAAGAAATAACTAGAAAGCAAAGCTGCAAGGTATGGGACTTTGAATAGCCAAGGGGCTAGAGAGTTCAGAAAGTGCTGGCCTGAGAGCAATTGTATGCACACAGAAATTGGAATGAGAATGGAGTGTCAACTACCGGGTCATCTCAACACATTTTTGCATAGAAAAATACATCATGACTTTCCTGACGACCCAATAGACCCCTCATTCACTTTTTAAAAATATTTAAATTTGCCATAGGACACATGCACTTGAGAGAGAGACAGAGAGGG
>NW_006207862.1:2342437-2378983 GCF_000334495.1 Tupaia belangeri chinensis
TCAGAAAGCACCCCCACCCTTCCTGCAGCCAGCGGGGTGGCCACGTGCATGTGCCTGGCATGTTTTTCAAGCTGCTGGGCCTGAGACTCAAACTGTGTGGTTGGCCATGTAGAATCCAGCTAGCTTAATCACCATGCCAACTGGCTGGACCTTATTCACATTCTTTAAGAGACATAAATAAAGATGACTACTTCACAATTGCTTTACAGTTGCTGGACTGCAGTTCTTCAAGCAGGACACTATGGAGACCTGGGCCATACGCAGCCCCAGGCTTTATTTGGGTTACACCCACGCATGTTTAGTTGCCTCGACAGCAGTTTGGCACAAGAGATTTCTCCCAGGGTTCCTGTCTTCCTACACCACAGCCATTATAACTTACCCAGTCAGTCAATCTCTTGCCTTCTTCCTGCCACCAGGTCCCTGAGGTGTCTGGGGGGCTCTGCCCCCAATGCTGCAGCAGTCACTCGCTAAAGACTGCTTGCTGCCCCCAGTCCCTGGTGTCCCTGGCCCAGGCAGGCACCTTTACCTGCACTGAGTTTTCTCGACGATTGCTGGCTACATCTCCAGGGTTGTCTTTGGCCAAGGCAGTCAGGATATAGTGGTTCTTCTTCTCCCGGTCCAGGGAGGACAGCACATAGATGTCACCCTGGTAGGGGAGGGTGGCTTCAGGTTCTTCATCCATTCAACAGATATTTACTGAGCATCTACTATGACCAGACTGTGTTCTGGGCTCTGGAGACAGCACTGAACAAAAGGGACAGCTGCCCATATCCCCATGGGGCTCCCTCCTAGTGGCTTTCTTGTCTTCACTCTGCCGGTCTAGCACTGCCTGACAGCAGTAGGTGCTATCTAAACATGCGTTGTTTGTAACACCGGACCAGGAGCCACGTGTGAGTGTGTACACCAAGCAGGAAGGAGTGACCTGCTGAAAGGGCAGAGTGTCAGGGAAGTGGGCTGAGAGGGGCAGTGAAAGGGGAAGTCCAGCTCCAGCCCCAGCGACTGGGGAAGACCCTGCCTGACCAGTCATCGGGGCCACAGGTTTCTCTCTTACACTGAACCAGACACCAGAGACCGTCACCCATCTCTTCTCCTAAATTTCTGGTCTCACAAGCCTGAGGCTCATGAGAACATGCCACCCTTCGAGGCACCTTTCTCCCCTAGCACTGGGTAGCTCGGGCCATGCATACAGTAGGTGCCGAAACACTGCTCACTTTCTACAGGCTTCCCATGCTTCTCCGCTAACAGTTCAAAAAGCAGTCCTATGGATTTTAACCACGTTTTAAAGTCTGGTCAGGACACATCTCAGTCCTTGTCCCATGAGGATTAGTTCCAAAAGACTTCCATCACTCCCTCAGCCCCCTTCTAGTTCCAAAAGACTTCTGTCACTCCCTCAGTCCCCCACTTTTTTATTTTTTGGTCGGGGGAAGGTCTTATTATATTGCCCAGCCTGGCCTTGAACTGGTGACTCTCCTGCCTTAGCTTGCTGAGTACCTGGGATTACAGACACCCACCACTGTGCCCAACTCTGGCTACTTCTTCTCATATCTGCTGGATCAGAAGGGCCACAGTCTACAAGATGGGACTCTGAGAAGGATCTTCCCGACTTCACTGAAAACCTCTGGGGCTATAGAAGTCTGGGTGGCAGGATCCTGAACTGGGAGATGGCTAGAACATTTTTGGTGGCCCTGACAGACCCCAGGCGTTCTATCTCTCACTCACCGTAGTGGGGTTGATGGCGAACTTGCCCTCGCCATCCCCGAGGCTGTATTCGATGAGGGCAAAGTTGCCCGAGTCGGCGTCAGTAGCAGTGACTGTCAGGATGACGGTGCCCACAGGTACATCCTCGAAGACAGCTTCCTAGAGCACCAGGAGAACAGGCCGAGGTCAGTGCAGTGGCAGAGCCTGTGCCCCTGCCCCAGGAACTTGCCGATGCAGGGGATCTGGCCAGCAAGCTGCTCATGGGACAGGCATTCCGAGGACTGGAAGATGCCCAAAGACTCCAAGGAACTGCACGGTTCCTGGACCCTGCCCACCGGCCTGACCACCGACCTGGTAGGAGGGTTGGTCAAAGATGGGGTTGTTGTCATTGATGTCCACGATCTCCAGGTAGACAGGGATCTCAGCTGCCCGGGGTGGGGACCCATTGTCTGAGGCCCTCACAGTAAAGTTGAGCCAATGCACCTCCTCGTAGTCCACAGTCCGGTTGGCAATGACCTTCCCTGAGACACAGAGGCACCTGCTGCCATTTGGGCCACTCTGCACTCATGGCAGCTCTTCAAAGCATAAAGGCTCTCTTCATACTTTGGTGCTTGAGGGGCAGGCATGGTCCCTTTAAGGAGGGAGGCAGGCCAGAAGGCTGAGGGCTGCCATCCACTTCTCCTTACTAACAGTAGGAGCTTGGCTGATGGGGATGGTGGTGGGTTTCCAGCAGACATTTCAAGGCTGTCTAGCCCAGCCCAGGACTAGGCACTCTATCCTTCTCTCTAGTTTGGGCCTCAGGAGTGAATGGAGCTGGCCTAGTCCACTAAGGGGTGAGGGGAAGGTCCCCACCTTGGGTGAGAAGTTGGCCAGGGGCCACTTGGAGGCTGAGCAGGCACAGACAGGGCCCCCACCCTTCCTCTGGCAGGTCTTGACCTACCGGCCGAGGAGTCCTCCAGCTGGACGTAGCCAGGGGGCATCAGGTCTAGCAGCGTATAGGTGATGAGCCCGTTGAGACCCTTGTCAGGGTCCACAGCTGCCACGGCGATGAGGGTGGTGCCTGGGGTGGCCCCCTCCAGGATCCGCTCCGTGTAATAGGTGATCCCAAAGGGCTTGAACTGGGGTGTGTTGTCGTTGACATCCAGGATGTTGACAGTCAGCTTGGCTGGGGTGTAGGCAGGGGTCAGGAAGGGGAGGAGGCACCAGTGAGGCCGAGCTAGGGCCTCCTCAGCCTTAGTCAAGCCCAGAGAGGACAGTGGCACCTTAGAGACCCCCTGGGACTCTCTGAGAATTGACCCGACCCTCAGACTGTGACATGTGGCACTGTCCTCTGATCTAGTCACTCACTCTTCTGTAAGAAGGGGCTTGGGTTCTACCAACTGGCTGGGGTCCTTAGTACAGCCCTCGGCCCTCAGGGTGCCTCAGCTTCCTAACCTGTTCAATGAGACAGAACTAAGATGATCTTTAAGGAACTCCTCATGATGCGGCCTTTAATATTCTGAGTTGCCCCTGCACACAACCAGCTGGAGCCCTCTACCCGGTGAGCTTGAGACACTTAAGAGATGGCCAAGTTGCCCTTCCTTCTGGAGCACTTGGGCCTCTGGGCTGTGAAGATAAACAGTCAGGGCTTGCCAGGCCTAACCCCCACCCGGGAACTGTCCTTGCTGCATAGCAGAGGCTATTTGAGGCCACCCTGCCCCACGTTCCCTACTCCTACCTCTGCCCACACAAAATCCACACTCTGGCAGCCCCCACTCCCCAGCTCAAGTCTCAGACTGCAGAAAAGTCTGGCTTGACCCAGAGAAGTCAGCACTAAGCCCCTCCTCTCTGCCATAGTGCCCGCACCCCTGATGTGTCCACGGCTTCCATTCGCCGTCGCTTGCTCTCTGCTTCCTCTGTGCTTTCCTGGGGCATCCTATCAGATCATGAGGTTCTGGCTCACATCTTCCGCTATAGTTCTGACAACTGGATTCTGAGCTAAGTCTCTGTTACTCTTCATTTTCTCAATCCCATTCCAGCTCTATCAAGCCTCCTTCCCACTCTGAGCCGTGGGGTGCATTCACACACAATTCTGGGTTTCTGGGCCCCCCACTTCTGAGCTCCGTGTAAGAATCGATATGGACACACAGCCACCATGATCCTCACTGGAGCTGCCAGTTTCCACCATCTGGATAGCACTCCTGGACCCATGGCAGTCTCTGCAGAGGCACTATACTCCCTTTCTGGGGGCAGGCTCATACCCTTGTCCTGTTTGGCTCTGAGTAACCAATGAGAGATGTCAGCAGAGGAACCTTACCATTTGGAACGCTGACAGAGTGCTCTGGTAGGTCACTGGCATTGTCAATCACAGAGAGAGTGACCTCATAGGTGGCAACCAGCTCCCGGTTCAGGGGGGACTTCACAATTACAGACCCTGTGGACAAGACCAGGGGGAGGTTCAACATGAGGGGAGACTCCTAAAACCTGAGCCTCCTATGGGTGCTCCTGACCAACCCTCCCAATCCCTACAGAGGGCAACAGTCCCCATGAACCCCAAGACTTGCAGCTGGGATGGGCCTACAGCCACCTACATAAGGTGAGGGCACTCACTCTGACCCTCACTCAGTACTTACTAGCAGGGTGATCAGGACAAGTTATTTAATCTCTGCATCTTTATCTCCTCATTGTAAATCAAGACAATCAGAGTACCTATTACATAGGGCTACTCTGAGGATTACAAAAATAACTTAGTTTCTATTTGTAAAGAACTTAGAACATGGCTGGCATGTAGAAAGCACTATGTAATTTTGTTTAAAAAACACTGATGTTCCACAATGGTGCAAATGCACTTAACACTACTGATCTCTGCACTTAAAAATGGCTGTTATGCACATTTCATCACAATTTTTAATAATGCTTATATTCTAGGGTTATCAAGTATAAAGAAAGGTTATGGCAGCTGAATATCTTGAGAGGGCTTTCTGGGCTGGGGAGGGTGCAGGCTTCTTGGAGGTGACTGGGTGGGACAGGCTGGATACCTCGGGTCTAGCCCTTTGACTTGGTTAAGTGGGGCATGACTGTGGAGTAGATGCAGTGGTTCTATGTTAGTACTGGCAAGGCATTTCTCTCTCTTCCACCTACCGCCTCCCAGAGCCCCTGACTGCCCCAAACCCTCCAGAAGCTTGGGCTTAGGGTGGATAGCAGTTTGGCTGACCTTGAGGAGAGCTCTGCTGGGACCTCTCCTATTCCTACCCATTAGAGACCCCTCCCCACATCGGCCCCAAACTAGAGTGAGACCTCCTCTCCTGCTCAGTCACTGGGGTCTCTGGGATTCCCTTCTCCCTCAGCAGATCCCCTGCTAGGCTTCTGTCCTCCGCGTGTCCCCAGTCATGGGGTGGTCACTTACCCTGGGCTGCCGCCTCCTCCTCCTCCTCCTCCTCCTCTTCCTACTCTCGCTCCCCGTCCCCCAGGCTGGGGAGCGAGGATGGGGAGAGGGCGGCTGCATTCAGTCTGCAAAGGCTGGGCCACGGCCTTGGCCCTGGCCCCACAGGATGGGAAGGTGGCAGGGGTGCGGTGGCATGGAGGAAGGCAATGGGGTGAAGCACAGAAGGGATGAGGTGGAAAGTGACAGAGAAACAGAGCTCAAACCTGTGGGCCTGCCAGCCATGAGGAAGAGAGAAGAGGGTTAACATCAGTTAGTTCAGGGTGCAGCAGGGATGGAGCAGAGCAGGGTGCGGGACAGTGGGGACTCAGAGCTAATCAGGGCAGGAGGGGCAAGCTCAGGAAGGGAATGAAGGGGAAGGGACAGAGGGGAAGGAAACCAGGGGAGCAAGGGGGACCCAGTAGGAGTCGAGCTAGGGGGCCAAGCTCTGGCAAGAAGACAGGGCAGGGAGGTGGGGAGAGCATGAGGAAGAGGGGGCAGAGAAGACACTGGAAAGAAAAACAGGGAGAAGAGAGTCAGTCAGAGAGTTAGGACAGAAAAGAGCAAAGAGGTGCAGGCTTCAGAACAGAATCCAGTTGAGCAGGGGCACGGAGCAGCTCTCCATGGTCCTGACTAACCAATGCAGCCAGGAATTTCGCTAGCCTGGGACCTGGCTAATTCTCTCAAGCTTCTCCTAATGCTCAGGGGAGTTTCTTTGGGGCCTCAAATGCCCACGAAGTTACACTCTTTACTTCATTACGAACTATAATCACTCACATTTCTCTTGTTTTATATATCTACTCCCTTTTAGTCACATACTCCTTTCCACTCCTCTTCTCCCCAGAGCAATAATTGTAATGTATTTTTATTTAAAGTGTTCCTGAGAATCATATGCTGTTTTGTGTGTATGTAATTTACATTTATGCAAGTGGAAAACTGATATCTCATTGCTGTTTTACTATACATTTCTTTGAATAACAGTAATATTTTAGTATTCTATCATAACTATGTGAATTTTACTGTAATTCTTCTGGAACTTCCAAGAAGTACACTTGTAAAGCTCCATGTCCCTTCCCTAACTCTCCAGGGAAACAAAAACATAATGGTTACATTGCTAGACTCCCACATAGTCAACCATGGTTCAAGTCTTGGACCCGGTGACTTGAAATTCATGATAGATGCATGTGTGTGCATGCCCAAAAATCCCAAGAGGAGAAAGGAGGAGAAGGGATTGTGGCATGGCCACTCCCCCTGGGGAGTGATTTCTCACTTTCTGTCTCTTTATCTCTCCGGTGAGGACACATCCCCTACAGCAAAAATCTCTCTTAACAAAAAAATTGAGCTTTTAGGAAAAATGATAAAACCATCAAAATAAACTGCATAATTATGAAAGATAAGCCATTATATCTGCTTTGTGATAGTGTAAGAAAACAACTAAGGGTACATGTACAACTTAACGACAATTAAAATGGCCAGTGTGCACATTAGGAAGGTGTTTGGCCAAATCTAGTTTTTAAAGAAATGCGTATTAAAATATTTTCTTTAAAATTACAACCAAGAACACTTTGTAGTGTTTAATACTGGCATGAGTGTGGTGAGCTGGGAACTCTCATACCACACTGGCAGAGTGAGGGGTCAGAAAGGCCAGAGGAGCACGTCAAGGAGGAGAAAGAGAAAGAGAAATGAAGGAGCAAGAGCAGAGGTGGAAAGGAAAGGGAAGCACATGGTGTCGATAGAGGAGAGAAGAGTAGAGAAGGGCCAGCAGAGAAAGAGAAAGAGAGAAAGAGAAAGAGAAAGAGAAAGAGAAAGAGAAAGAGAAAGAGAAAGAAAGAAGGAAGACAGGAAGGGGCAAGGAGACTGGGCAGGGAGTCGGAGCGAGGGCTGGGATGGGAGCAGGCCCTTGTACCTGTGTTGATATTCACGGCAAACGCATCCTCCTGGCCGGGCACCAGGCGGTCAGTGTCGTCCCTGGCCATGATGTCAATGATGTGGTACTCCAGTTTGGGGTTGAGGTCACGGTCAATGGCAGTGACATTGGCAATGACAGTGCCTGGCTCCGCTGACTCCAGCACACTCACTGTCTGGATGGGGTTGATGAATTCAGGGCGGGAGTCATTGATGTCTTCGATCAGGACAGTGACGATAGCTGTGCCTGAGAGAGGGACAGTGCCCCGGTCGGTGGCCACCACTGTCAGCCTGTAGGAATCCTGCTCTTCCCTGTCAATGGTGGCATTGCCAACGCGGATGACCCCGGTGACTGGGTGGATGAGAAAGCGATCTTGAGCTCCAGCTTCTATTCGGTAGACCAGCTCCCCATTGAGGCCACTGTCATCGTCTGTGGCTGTGACTTGTAGGACTGAGACTCCTGGTGGAGAGAGAATAGGGAATAGCTGAGCACAGTGGCCACTTTCAGAAAGATCATACCAAGAGGGTGCACAAGAGACCCCTTCCCATCATAGGATTAAAACAGAGCCTTGCCAGCATTTACCTCTTTTAAAAATATATTTGCTAAAGGGTATGTGTGCTTGTTGGAGAGAGACAGAAACTGAGAGAGGGAAATTGAGAAATCTCCCCCATCCCAAGGGGGGATGGCCATGCTGTGATCCTTCCTCTTCCATTCCCTTGGGATTTGGGGCATACATGCCCATGTGCCTGGAGTGTTTTTCAAGCTTCCAGGTCTGGGACTCAAACCGCACAGCCAACTATGTGGAATCAAGCCACCTTAACCACCATGCCACCAGCTGGCCCCACGTTTTTCTTTTAACATTAAATAATGTTATTTATTGCAAGATGATGCATGCAACCACCAGAGAGACACAGAGACAGAAAAAGAGGGAGAAAGCAGCCCTCCATGGAGGGTAGTCATGCTGCAATCCTTTCTCCACTGGGATGTGGGGTATACATGAACATATGCCGGCAGGTTTTTCAAGCCACTAGGACTGGGACTCAAACTGCAGTTGGCCACATGAGCTCCGGCCCCCATACCCACTGTGCTACAGGGCCAACCCGAACTTTTAACATGTTTTATGTTTGTCATTTTATAGGAAAACAGTATGCTATGGTTTGAATGTGTTACCCAGAATTCATATGTCCTGATTCAGTTCCTACTGTGATGATATTAAGGGCAAACTTAATCTGACGTTGGGATTAAGAGATGAAGACGTTGGGAGGTGATTAAGGTGGGGCTAGGGGTAACTTTCTAAGGAGAGAGAGACCTGGACAGAGACACACAGGCACAGATGTGCGTCCTTGCCATGTCTCACTCTGGGCTACATCGAGACTCTGTAGAGGGGCCCTGCCACCAAAAGACCCTCCCCAGGTGTTCTCATCCTTTGCCTTGCACGTCCAAAGCTATGAGCTAAATGAAGTTCTATTTTTCCTACACTACCCAGACTCAGGTATTTCTGTTACTAATAACACAAGGCACTAAAACCCTTAGCTTATTTTATTTTTCTTTTGATTAAACAATATTAGTTGCATCGTCAAATGTCTGCTTTTGTCTTTTGTCCATCTTTTGGCCAACTTATACAAATTATATAATGATATCTGTGACAGACACCTATTTCTCAGTCCGTTTGCTTTTCAATATTGGTTTTAACTGATGCAAAGAAGTTTAAATTAGGGTGGAAGAAGAAAATAAAAAGGAGTTCAAATTCATATGCAACAAAACTTAATATTTTTCCATTTTAGTTTTCTCTTATTTTTGTTTGAGGGAGATTTTTGCTATAGGGCACATGTGCTCGCTGGAGAGACAGAGAGACAAAGTGAGAAGTCAACCCTCAGGAGGGATGGCCATGTTGCAATCCCTTCCTCCATTCTCCTCTCAGGATTTTGGGCATGCACACACACATGCCTGTCATGTTTTAAGCCTCCAGGTCAAGCACTCAAACTGCATTTGACTATGTGGAAGTCCAGTGATATAAACTATTACGCTATCTGCTGGTCCCAGTTTTCTGTTACTTTTATGCTTAGAACCATCTTATTCAGAAATCAGGTAGACAATTACCTGGACTTTTTCCTTTATTTTCAGTGCTTTCTACTCTGTCAGGCAGTCATGCACAGCAAATGGCATTTCTGTCAATGGTGTACCACGTATGTGATGGTGGTGGCCCCATAGGATTAAAATGGAGCTAAGAAAGTGGTGGTGTGGTGGTTAGGGTGGTTGGGTCCCATGTGGCCAACTGTGTGGTTCAAGTCCTGACAACTTTGAAAACACCCAGGACATGTATGCACGCACACCCATAATCTTGTGGTTCTTTGTTATCATGGCCCTTCCAATGGGACAAGATGTGGAGGTGAAGCACATTGACTGTATCTGTTTTGTGTAGGACTAGGTTAATGTGTGTGGTTGCATCTCAGCTTTTAATGAAAAAGTTTTAAAAAATTGAAAAAAGCTTATGGAATAAGGATATATAGAGAAAATTGGGGGGGCAGCAGGTGGCATAGTAAAGTGCTGGATTCTCAAGTGGCTGACCATGGTTTGAGTCTTGGTCCTGGCAGCTTGAAAATCACACTGGGTGCGTGTGCACATGTGCCCAAAATCCCGAGAGAGAAATGGAGGAGAAGGGACTGTGGCCAATGTTGCTGCGGGGTGATTTCTCACTTTCCCTCTCACTGTCTTTGTCTGGCAAGCACATGTTCTCTCTGGGAAAAACTTTAAAAAAAGAAAGAAAGAGAAAGAAAGAATTTTTGTGCAGCAGTACAATGTATTTGTGTTTTAGGGTACGTGTTCTTACGAAAGAGTCAAAAGTTAAAAAAAAAATTAAATTTCTGTAGTAGAGAAAGTACAGTAAGGTGAATTTATTACTGAAGAAAAAAATGCTGTCTATAGATGTAGTGTAGCCTAAGCGGACGGTGTTTATGACGTCTGCAGGAGTGTACGGGAGTGTCCCAGGCTTCACATCCACCTCCTGACTCACCCGGAGCAAGTCCCAGTCCTGTGGGCTCCATGCACACTAAGTGCCTTATTCAGGCGTACCTTTAAAAAAAATCTTTTACACACTGTATCTTTTCTTATCTGTCTCTTTTCTTTGTTCAGAAAAGTTCGGCGAGACAAATACCACTGCTACAACTGCTTGCAGTGTCCAGCACAGGTTTGTCGCCCAGCAGTAATTACAGGCTAGCTCACGTGGTCTAGCATGCAGGGGACCACGCCATCTAGTTTTGAATGAGTACATCTTCAGATGTTTGCACAGTAACAGAAAGCACTGAAAACCCCGTTTCCCAGAATGCATACCTGTTGTTAAGTAAAGCATGACTATTTTCTTTACGAGTCTTTGGGTTTTGGTGTTTGATATAAGGTGAACACCTAAATATTCGATTCTTACACAATGCGATTATGTAATAATCATCTGCTAGGGGTTGGGTGTTGTGTCATCCACCCCTCCCCCGCCGTAAAACCACACACTGGAGTATGATACCCAATGGGGCAGCGCTGGGAGGGGGGCTTAGTGGGAGGTGCTTGGGATGTGGAGGTGGATCCCTCATGACTAATTAAGCAGGCTCTTGAAAGGGAGCACCTCTTCATTCCTTAGTTCTCTAGAGCATGGGTTGTTAGAAATGCAAGCTGGTGGGCCAGCAGGTGGTATGGGAGTTAAGGTGCTGGAATTCCCACATGGCTGGCCATGGTTTGAATCCCACACCTGGCAGCTTGCTTTTTCACTCTCCCTCTCTGTCTTTCTCTGGCAAAACTCATGTGAAAAATATTATTAACAATAATAATAGTAAATAAATAATTCTTAAAAGAAAAGCAAGCTGGCTACCAGCAGGTCTCTCTCTTCTTCACACTGCCCTCTTTTCTGCTTCTCTTGGCCATGTGGTAACAGCACGAGATTCCAGTCCCATGCTCTTGGACTTCTCAGCCACCAGAATCATTAGCCAAATGAACTCGGTTATTTTTGTTATAGCAAGACAACGGACTAAGACATAATCTAATACAATAGATTAAATAGGTTTTTTATGCACTAATTTTGTTAGTTTCATTGTTTCCATTATTATATATAATATTATATTCTTTGATTTACCAGTATGTGTCTCTGGGCTACTCTGTCCCAGAACTTTTTGATAAGGCAAAACTGGCTTTATTAGACTTATTTTTCAAAATCTAATTTTTTTCAGATGACCTCTTGAATCAAATTTAACTCCCCAAATCATGTTTTGATTTTGGTAGGAATCACATTGGTCCTATTTTGATTTTAAAATAGTCTGTCTTTCCATCTCAGAACAAAGGTGGGATAAGACCATCTGATTTCGCAGATAAGACGGGCTCAGAGACAGGGAGTAGGAAGCCAGGTCTTCGGGTCCCCACTCCAGTGTGCTTTCTCTTCTGCCCGTCTCTCCCCAGGGCAGGTGAATTCTAAGTCCAACCTGAGGCTCCAGTCTCTAGCAACCACTAATCAGCTGCCGATGGGAGGCTGGGGCCTGGGGCCTGCTTACCTGGTGGGCAGTTCTCCAGTAGGTGGACAGTGAGGACAGCAGGGCTAAAGGTGGGCCAGTTGTCATTGTCATCCAGGATGGTGACAAGCAGGTGAGCCGTGCCATTGAGCAGCCCGATATCCTCAGCCAGCAGCAGCAGCTCCAAGACGGGGGGTGAGAAGGCCTCCCGGTCAATAATGACACCTGATCTCACTGTCACCACGCCTGGTGCCGGTGCCACCAGCCAGGGGCATGCAAAGAAAAAGGGTGCAGTGGGGGGACAGGGAGAGGGTCAGTGAGTAGGGCCAATGGGGACAGAAATGAAAAAGAAGAGCAGAGAAAGTACATGATGACTTTCTTCCTCAAAGGTCCTACCACCCACATTTAGGGAGGTCCCCACGGTACTCAGGAGTCCTGCCCAGGAAGAATGAGCCAGGGTAGAAGAGTGCCTATTCTGTGGAAAGCTGTGCTTCTCTGTTGGCACCTATCACCAAATCGGCCTCCTGTCCAGGACCAGACTGAGGTGACATGGTCTCTGGGGAGCTTCAGATCTGGTTTGAGTGAGGAAAGTTGCTCTGGTGACTTCCAGCTGACTAGGGGCCTGAGCCTCTGGCCTGGGCATGTGGAGATGAAGGGAGTGGGTGGGGGGCTCTCTGATTCGGCTGAGTTTGAGTGTCAGTAGGTCCTTTGTGTCATCTCCAAGATCCCTCCTGGGTCCTCCCAGCTGGACCCCTGAATGGTCTAATCCAGTTGCAAGATGGGGATGTGAGCTGTGAGGAATGAGGTCTGCATGGGGACCTGGACCCAGCTCTGCGGAGGCCCTTGATCTAGCAGTGGGGCTGTTCTCACCCTAGAGCCAGGTTAGGAGTGCTGGAGGGGGTGTGTAGGGACCTCACCAGTGCTGTTGTCGATGTCAAAGAGGCCACTTTGGGCGCCCAGCAGCTGGTAGGTGACCACGGCGTAGATGTCCTGGTCTGCATCCAGGGCCAGGATTGGCCCATTGAGCACTGTGAGGGGGGTCCCTGGGCCAGGAGGAGAGGGTTCACCGCAGGGCCAGCCCGGCCCCCCCCGCCCTCCCCACTCCCCTGCCCTGCCCTGCCCAGTGAGCCATGGCTGACGATGGATGAGAGGGGAGGAGGGAAGGCGGTGGGTGGGGAGACCCCGGGCTTGGGCCCGTGGCAGCCTTGGCAGACTGAACACAGATGCCTGGGAGCGGCCTCAAAGCCCTGCTGGGGAGAAAACACAAGAGTGGTGAGCAAGCCCCTCTGGCCCGCCTGGAGCCACGCCTGCCTTCCCAGCAGCCTTTGAGGCTGGCCACTCCACTGGAGGGTCTGGGGGATCCCTGCCATGTTCTTTCCATGTGCAGTCCCTGTCTGTCCACATGTGTATACACACAGTGCTCCATCTACAGGAGTCCGAGCATATATGAGTAGGAACCCACACGTGTGTTCATATGGCCATGAGCACACACATGGGAGTACAGAGAGCCTGCGACCCCAGCTGTGTGCTTGTCTGCCTGCTCAGGTGGGCACGTGTGTACATGAGTGCCTGATGTGGGCAGCGTGTGCCTATGTGTATCTGTGCACGTGTGTAACCCCACACATTGCCTCGACATGGACATGCACTGGCGTGTGTGTGAGCATCTCAGCTCATCTCTTTCTGACTCAGAACCCAAGCTTTTGGGGCCGGGAGGCTGGAGGAAGGGTGAAGGGAACCTAGGGGACCATTAAAAAGGATGTGGGGAATGGGCTATGCTGGCTTACTCAGGGATGCCAGCCCCCCACCTTTCATTACAGATGCTCCCAGAACTTCTAGAAGCCATTAGAATGCCCTGAACTCCTGGGGTTCACCCCCTCTCCTGGGCAGTTCTTATACCTGAAATACCTCTACTGGGGGACAGTGGGGTTATTTGTGTTCTCAGACCACTCTGGGGACCGCTGGCCAGTGGGCCTGAAGCCTCTGTGGTGGTCACTAAGAGTTCTGCCAGCCCCACCCACTGGCCCCCAGAGCCATCCCTATCCCTCCCTTCTGGCCCCTTCCACACCCACGGGGGTCTGCGTTCAGCTCCATGCGGCACAGGAGAGGGCCTCAGCCTTCGGGGTCCCAGTGGTGCCTGGCTGTGGCAGGAGTTGCTGGGTGGGCCCAACACCTACCAGCAGGAGAGTTTTCCATCACCTCTGCCTGGTAGGTGCTCTCAGTGAAGAGGGGGTGATTGTCGTTCTCATCCGCAAGGAAGATCAGCAGCGAGTCAAAGTCCTGTGGGGAGCAGAGTGGGGCTGGTTGTAGACCATGCTCTAGTAGGGGGACAGGGCTCAGAGGTAGAGGATCAAAAAAGGCCTGCACCAGGGGGCCAAAGACCTGGGTTCAAGGCTCTACTCTGTTAGTAGCTTGGTGGGTGGCCTTGAGCACATCCCTTCCTCTATATCTGGGCCTCAGATTTCCCATCTGGCAAATGGGACGGTGGGTGTGAATGGGATTTCATCGTGTTCCATCACCTGGTAAGGAAGGACTGCAGACAGGAAGGCAAGTCCTAGTTTTCAGACCCTCCATCCTGCCTAGCGACCAGCCAGAGTTCATCCCAGCTCTTGCCCTGTGCTGCACTTCATGCCTTCCCAACCTCAGAACCACCCAGACCCTTGGGTGCCCTCAAAGACAGAGAGAGGAGGGGAGCCACGCAGCGGCATAGCGGGTCAGCAGCAGAGCAGGACCAGCCCTGAGACTCCCGATCCCACCACTCGAGGCTGCTGCATCCCAGATGGCCCAGGCCCCTCCTGAACACAGACATAGGAAGAAAGATGAGAGCAAGAGAGAAAAAGCTGGAGGAGAAAGAAGGGGGAAGCAGAGAAGGCAGGATACAGAGGGGTCCTGAGTGAGAGAGGAAGTGGCTTCAGTGTACAGCTGGCCTGGAGGCCCTTAGACAGATGGATGGAGAAACGGTGGTCCAGAGGGATAGTGTCTTGGCTGAGCCATGTGGCGAGGCAGGTGCAGAGCCAGGCCAGGGGCTCTGTCTCCAAGGAGCTGATAAAGACAGAGCTGGTGCCCACCCGCCAAGGTTCTGCTGGCCTTGCCACACCCACCTCCTCTGCGTAACACAACTGATTTTTGTGGATTTTGAGGGAAAAGCCACCTGAAAAATGTGGCCCTTTCAGGGCCTCAGAGTGTTTCTGAGTGTATACTCCCAGGCCCATACACACACAGTTGCCAGGTGTGCCCAATTACCAGTTTGGGGAGAAAAAATATCTGATGGCATTCATCATGTTTGTTGTGAGCGAGGCCCTATGCTGAGGGCTTTTTCATCCTTCCACTTGCAGTTAACTTGCCAAAACCATGCACTTACTAACAGGGGGAGCTGGGATTTGAACCCAGCATTTGCACCCTATAAAACTTATGCCTCTAAGCCCCAGCCATGTTGCCTGTAGGAGGGATGAAGGGTCCTCTCTCTGCGCACCACCATTACCCCACTGCTCCCAGCAGTGCCCTCCAGCCTCACCCTCCTGGCTATGCGTGGGTTCTCCGGGTTGTCCTTCACGGAAATGGTCAGCTTGTACTCCGGGATCCGCTCACGGTCTAGGGGCCGGTTCACGGTGACGATTCCTGTCTGGGATGTGGAAGGCTGGTGAGCTGAGCTGTGACCTGTTCCCTACTCTGGGCTCCGGCCTACCAATGCCCCACTGCTCTGCCTACAGCTCCAGGGGAGGGGATGCTATAAACTCCCTTCTTGAATCTCCTAAGAAACAGTCTGGAAGCCCTAGGGGTCTTGCCCAAGTCTGAGAACCCTGTGGTGTTGGCAGTCCCCAGACACATCAAGGAGCTAGGCGAGGACTTCCTCGTGCATCCTGGTACAAACCAAGTGGTCCTAGGGGCTCTGGCCAATCTCTGCACATGCCAAGCCTCAAGGGTGATGCTAGATGGACCCAGGGATGATTTGCTGAGACATCTAAGATTTTGTGCTTTCCTCAGAGACTTATTAGTCCCAGGGGAAGACTGGAACCAGAAGTCTAGGCAGTGTCAGTGGAAAAGCAGGGCAGGGTCCCCTCTTTCAGGATGGACCTGGTGACTCTCAGCCCTACCGTGGCATTGATGATGAAGGCCCGCTCGCGGTTGCCTGCTGTGATGTTGAAGGTCAGGAGTGCATTGCAGCCACTGTCGGCGTCGCTGGCCAGGACATGGGCGACGAAGCTGGAGACAGGGCTATTCTCGCTGATGGTGACATTCATGGGCAGGTTCAGTAGCACAGGGTCATTGTCATTGATGTCCAGCACCCGGATCCCCACCAGCATCTGGGACCAGGAAAAGAGGAGGAGAGAAAGTGGGAAGAACACAGAGGTGAGTACGTGACCCAGGAGGAGTGACGGGTGGGAGGGGCAGGATGGCCAAGGGGTGGCACTGGGGGAGGAGAAGTGTAGCTGGTCATGAGAATGAAGAAAAGGAAGATGAATAAAAAGGAAAAAGATAGGGGCCGGCAGGTGGCGTGGTGGTTAAGGGCACTGGACTCCCACATGGCCAACCATGGTTTGAGTCCTGGACTGGGTGGACTGGGTGGCTTGCTTTCTCATTCTCTCTCTCCCTCTCCCCCTCTTTCACTCTGTCCCACTCTGATCAAATTTGAATAGATAAATAAATTAAGTTAAAATAATTATTTAAAAAAATGAAAAAGGAGGAAAAAGATGATAATTCTAGAAGCAGGAGGATGAAATTGAAAATGATGAGGGAAGCAGAACAGTAAAGGGCCAGGGGAGGGACCATGGGAGAGGTGGAGAAGAGAGAGTGACCAGGTAGTAGGGCCTGGGCTGTGTGGGGAGCGCTCTGAGTAGCCACGGCTGCTGGGCCTCAGTGGAAGGCCGAGAGGCACTTGGAAGGTCTGGGAAGGGTGCTGGTGGCCTGGACTGGCTCCAGAGCAGCTGTGACCTCTCTGGGCATGAGGGCGACCGTGTTTACAACAGTCTCTATGGAGAGGACAAGGGACAGTGAGGAGAAGCCGGGGGAGGGGGGTTGGCGGTAAACTCACCGTGGAGCTGAGTGGGGGCACACCCCTGTCACGGGCACAGATGGTCAGGTTGTAGAAGGCAATGGTCTCCCGGTCCAGCTCCACGTCCTTCCGAACCCGCAGCACCCCCTCCACGGGAGAAATCAAAAACTCCCCTGGGTGCCACCCAGGAGAGGCTGGAGTTAGCCCCGGGAATGGAGAAGGGGCTGCAGATCCAGGCCTCTCCTGCTGCCATGGAGGACAGCTGGGCATGGCTCTCCCAGGGCTCCCAGCTTTAGACTCTCACAGGACCTGCCAGGCTCTGGGGCGTGCAGGAGAGCAGGAACCGATAACCAGCAGGGGTGTGGGTGGGCACAGGACCACTTGTGCCCACGTCCTGTGCTGCCAGGCCAATTGGTTTCCTTCCCAGGGCTGAGGGCGGGCCAGGGACTGACCTGGGTGAGGGCGATGTTGAGAAAGGGGGGCTGCCTTCCACTCAAGCACCCTTTAATAACCACTATTGGTCAGACACCGAATAACAAAGGTTCTGGCACTTTGTGATGTGCGTCCCTCCCAGAGGGATGCCTATAAAGAGGATTTTGGGAAGGCCAAGCTTAACACAAGGAATGCTTTGCTAACAGTGACCTCACAGGCACCAGGGCAGACAGAGAGGGAGGAACCAGGGGCAGGAAAGCCCCCAGTGCCCTCCATTCAGTTCCTGAATTGAGCCCTGTGGAGTGCAGAGAGGGTTCTCCCAGGCTTGTGGTGACCCGGATCTCCTTTCCAGAGAACCCTGAGAACTCTTTGGCAAGCAGTATGGACTCAGCTCTGTCTTGGCCTGGCTGAGGGGTCTGAGTCTGAGTGTCTTGGGCAAGAACCTCTGAGGCTTAGACTCTGACCTGTGAGGAACCTCAGAGATCCTCCAGCCCCTCATGTCCTTGAAAGACAAAACCAATGTCCAGAGAACAGTCCGGACAGCAAGTTACGACAAGCAGGATTTGTACCCGGGACTCAGCTCAGTGTATCCCATGGGACCTGTGGTCTTTCCGGACGATACCTTACACGCAGGCAGAAAGTGGGAGGGAGAGAGGGCAGCAGGGAGGGCTGGGTGGGAAGGAAAACCAGGGGAGCAGCGGGAGCCCAGTGGGAGTGGAGGAAACGGGGACTGGGGCGCTGGTGAGAAGAAAGTGAAGCACAGTGAGCCAGGGAGGTGGGGAGAGCCTAAGAAAGAGGGTCACCTGTGCGCGTCCCCAGGAGCTGGACCAGAGAGAAAATGACTTCTTTCCTTTTCTCTTTCGACACTTGGGGTGGTGGTGGTGCCCCAGAGTGAGACACTGACTTGCTCATAGACACAGCATACCGGGGAGGGCAAGGGCGGAAGCTCAGTTCCAGCCGTTTCCTCCACCTGAGCTTGCATGCTCTGCCTCAGCGTCTCCAGGCCCAGCTCCTACTGCCCCAATTTACCACAACAGCTCCAGAGTCCCACCTGCAGCTGGGGTTTCCCACCAGCCCTCCCACTCACAGGCTCCCCTCAGCACTGCCTGGAGGGGCGGAAGGTGCTTGAAGCAGGATTTCCTGAGCCGGATACTCCCAGGTCTTCACAGAGCTGGGGATCCCCTTTCTTGGAGTTTCCCAGCCCTGTCTCAGGCCTTGGGCAAGTGTGGGCAGAGAGCCTTCTGCCCTCTCTCCAAAGCCACAGGAGACCCCATCACCAGCCCCGGAAGGCTCAGGGGACACAGGCCTTAGTGGCTGGGGGGCTGACCCAGCCTAGTCTCTTACTCAAGGTCAAGTCAGTCAGGAAAGTGGGCAGGTCAAAGACCCCCACACTGCAAATGATCCTCTGTCCTGGGGCCAGAACTCTCCTGCTTCCCCCGCTTCCTTCCCCCCTCCCCCCGCATTCTGTACATAGGAGTGTAAAAGCAAGGGCGTTGGAACCACTTGTATCTGAGTCTTAACATCACGGTGTCCTTCCACATATAACTGAGTCTTGCCTTGATGTGCTCATCTGAAAACTGGGCTCATAAAGAGATGTCCCTGCAGGGTTGTGCTGGCACTAGACAAAGCCCAGTTCCCCTGTGTGCTGACCCACAGTGGCTCATGGTTTTGTTAGGAGTGGGCCTGACCAGAACGGCAGCTGGAGAACCTCAGAAGATGGGGCTAGGGGAGAAATTCAATGTGGTGTGGCTTGTTTCCCCAACTGTTTCTTGACCATGTCCCCTCCTCAGGGCTCAGTGGCGCTTACAAGAGCCCAGTCATTCCTGGTGTCTCCCGACTGATCGGAGCCCCCTCTCCAGGTTGCAGGGCTGAGAAGTGACTTTGAGCTGGGTGGCCTAGGTATGCTTTGTTAAACCAGCTCTGCAGAAAGCCGTCCTGAGTTGTAGCATTGTCAGCATGAATCCAGAAGTGGGAGGCGATGTGATGTGAGGGGTGGGTATCGTGATCCCTGCCAGCCGGCGCCAGTATACTAGGTCACCCTCAGCTCTGGACCTTCGTATCGCTTCTGAAAGGGGCTTCCGAAAGGGGCCCTGAAAGAAGTGTGGTAACTCTGAAGCTACCTTTGCTTTCTAAACTGCCCCCTTTCCTCCCGTTGGGGAGGGAGCCCTCAGCTCAGGTCAGCTCGAGGAGATGGCCAGGCCTCTCTCATGTCTTCAGAGGGTCCGCCTCTCAGGCTGTGGAACTCCCCTGCACACTCTAAGGCTGACCCTGATCATGCGTAGACTTTCCCTGGGCGAGAGGTGGGGGGTAGGCTTGCAAAGGCCCATGGCCTGGTCAGAGGAATCAATGTTGTCCTCCCTCAGCCAGGGAGTCTCCATCCACGATGCTGAGCCTTAGAGTGGAGACGTAGAGTGAGCTTCTTACTGGGAGGGGCTCAGCCAGCACCTTCCTCTCACCCAGGCTTCAGCATCCTCCCCAGGAGGGGGACTCCCTTGAAATGCTAGTCAAAGCAGCAGAGAGGCCCTTGCTATGCGAGTCTTGAAAGAGGACATGCTAGGCCAGAGAGGAGGTTTTTGGGACACGAAACTGGCATGTCAAGACAGAGCGACCCACCACAAGCTCTGGACAACAGGGGCTCAAAATCTGACCCTCTGAAAGTAGTTTTTCCGTTTTTCTTCCTATCTTAATTCCAAATGAGCCCAGGTTCTGTGTTCTCCCCTGGAACCACTCTGCTTCCTCGGCGCTCACATGGCTTCCCGTATCTTTATACTGACCACCCCCAGCACTGTCTTCAGTCCAGCTCTCTCCTGAGGCTGGCTTGCATACCCCTCCCCGACATGTCAAAACTAACCCTCCCCAGCCTCCCGATGCAGTCTTCCATCTGCGAATGCCAAGGCCACCTTCTCAGCCACTCAAACCCAAACCTAGACGTTCTTTCACATCCCACCTTGTCAGACAGCACATCCTATGGCTCCACTTCTTTTTTTTTAACTTTTTTTTTTCTTTTTTTTTTTTTTTTTTTGGTGGGGGGGGGGTTTTTTTAACACAATCTCTTCTCCTCCATTTTTCTCTTGGGATCTTGGGCACGCATGCACACGCGCCCAGCCTGAGTTTTAAGCCACTGGGTCCAGGACTCAAGCTGCAGTCAACTACATGGGAGTCCAGCGACATAGCCATTACGCCAACTGCTGGTCCCATGTGGCTCCACTTCTGAACTATTCCAGAGCTGACCATTTCTCATCACCCCCACAGTGCCATCACCATGGTCCAACCACCTCCTCCCTAGCCTGAGTGATTGCAATAGGCACTCACCTGGCCTCCTCGCTTCCATCCCTGAACCCCTGTCCGTTCTGAGCACGTGTATCATCAGAGTGGTCCTGTTCAAATCTCAGTCAGATCATGTCCCTCTGCTCAAAGCCCTCCTGTTTCCACTGCATTCATAAAAAGCCCAGTCCTCTTAACAGTCCCAAGGCCCAACCATATCAGGCCCCACACCTCTCTGGACTCACCTCTTCATACTCTCCCCCTTGCTCAACCTCACACTAGCCACAGGATCTTTTTGCTCCCCTGCGAACATACCAGGAACATTCTGACCTCAGGGCCTTTGCACTTGTTTCCTCTCCTGCGGGGCTGCTCGTCCTAGATGGCTACTTATGCCGTTTCTTATCTCCTTCACGTCTTTGCTCAAATGTCACCTTGTTGGATAGGGCTTCCTGGAGCATCCTCTCTAAATTTGCTGCCTTCACCCAGGCTCTTCCCATCCTCCAGCTTCCTTGTGTCCTTCTCCATAGCACTCACCACCTCCCAATATACTGTTTCTCAGTTAGTTCATGGCCTGTGTCCTGCAACTGGAAGGTATGCTCTATAGAGCCCGAATTTGTGTCTGTTTTATAACTCAGCATCTGGTATATTATTGACACAAGGTAGGAACGTAAGAAATATTTATTGAATAATCAGTTATTCAATAAATTCCACAAAGATTTGAATTTTTGCTTTTCTTTTGACAAGAGGAAGGCCTGCCACCCTTGGGCCTGTATTTTGACATGGCCACAACGGGCAGGAGCTGAATTGTGGCTGGCCCACTCCCCACTACTCCTTACTGTCTTTCCTAGATCCCTTCTTTCATGTATGTTCCTTGCATGGCCCTGGTAGGCCTTTGAGTTTGGGATGTCTACTCTATCGAAATGAGTAAAAACTGACTTGAGAAATTGCTCTCAAGGTCAGGGCAAATTCTACTCTTCAGCCAAGGAGAGTGGCCATGAGAGTTGTGAAGTCCATGAGTGGGTGCAATGAGAGGTGCACAAAAAGCTGGTGCTCCCTGCATGTGTGCACTGGGAAGGGTCCTAAAGGTCTGGGGCTGGGTTGTGTTCTGCACACACGGTAAGGATGTTTGCCCCCTGGGGCCTTTTCTCTGGTTATGACACAGTAGGCATGCACATTCACCAGAGAAAGAGAGAGAGAGGGAGAGGGAGAGGGAGAAAGCACCAAAACGGGCACGGCCACCCCACAATCCCTTCTCCATTTCTCCATCCTGTCGGGATTTGGGGTATGTATGTACACACGTCTGCTGTGTTTTTCAAACTGCTGTGCCTGGATTTGAAATGTGGTCGAGCGTGTGGGATCTGACTCCTCTAACCACTAGGTCATGGGGTCAGCCCTGAAAGGAATATTTTCTATCTCATTCTCAGAAGAGTTTGCGACCCTCCAAGACCACCAGCCTCTGTTCCCAGATTCAGAGTGTCCTTACCATATCCCTGTGGAGAAGGGGTGAGAGAAGATTATTTTCACCATCACATGGGTAAGTGTTGGAGGCCCAGAGAGGGCAAGATCAGAGCATGGTGGGGCCGTTGCCTTGAGACGCCCTCCTCTCCTGCTCCTCTGGGTTGCACCAGCCCACTGCCCAGTGCAGGGCCCACTCACCCAGAGGGTCTCCATCCACGATGCTGTACTCCACCTGCCCACGGGGGCCTGAGTCCCGGTCGTAGGCCAGGAAGGTCCACACTCTGGGCCCTGGCTGGCCCTCGGTGACATCAAACGGTCCCTCATAGTCCCGGGGGAAGGTGGGCACATTGTCATTGATGTCATTCACGTTCACAGTCACCTGAGATGGTAAAAAAGCTCAGCCAGGGCCTTACTCCAGCCAGGCCTGTGTGGGCTCATTCACTCACGGGGCCTCGGTTCCCTCATCTATGAGGTGAGCCTGACGGCCCTGCCTCCTGGGACTGCAGCAAGAATCCAGTGGGTTGATGGATGTGGAAGGGCTCCTGCACAATGCTCGTGGAGGGTTCTGTTACTGCCACAGTCCTTTTATGGGCACAACAGTCGTCTTAATCATACTACTAGAAACTGCCACTCGTTGTACCACGGTCACCTTAGATGATCTTGTTTGTCCCTCCCACACCCTGAAACGTAACTTTCATTATCCCCTCCTTTCATAGATGAGGAAACTGAAGCTCAAGGAGGTTAGTGACTTGCCCGGAGTCACACAGTAGGAAGTGGAAGACAGCGATTTTAACCCCTCTTGGTTTGACCCGAGTTCATGCTTTTCCCACGAAGGGTATACAGGCAGGTGTTGTCACTGTCTGACAAACACGGCCACACAGAGAGGTCCAGTGAGCTCCTGAGTCACACAACAAGTCTGGGTGAGTGGCTGAGGCCAGGATAGGGTTTCTAGATTTAAGGACTTTCCCTGGACAGTCTTTCCCTTCCCAACCTCCTCCACAGGAGCTCTCTGGGTCCTGTCCCCACGCACCGTGGTGGTAGAGGTGAGGCGGTGGGATAAGATGGGGCACTGGTCCGTGGCGGTGATGATCAGAGTGTAGCGGCCATGGCTGATCTCATAGTCCAGCTCCTTGACAGCAGTGATGATGCCCTGGGGACACAGAGGGGACAGAAGTGGATCGATGGTTGGTGTGTCTGGGACACCCTCTGAATGACCCAGGAGGTAAGCCCTGACATTCTGGCCATAAAAGAGAGCCCCTGCTGCTCTCTACACAAGCCCCACCCACCTGACATTTTCTTTCTTTCTTCTTCTTTTTTTTTTTTTTTTTAAGGAGACTTTTTCCATAGGGCTTATGTGCTTCACTGAGAGAGAGACAGAAAGCAAGAAATCACCCCCCAGGGTGGATGGTCATGCCATAATCCCTTCTCCTCCATTCTCCTCTTGGGATTTTGGGCACACATGCTCACATTCCTGGAGTGTTTTAAGCCACCAGGTCTGGGACTCATACTGTGGTCAATTACATGGGAGTCCAGCAACGTAACCATTATACCATCTGCTGGTCCCCCACCTGACATTTTCAACCTCTTGCACTGGATGCCCTGATTTCTCCTGGGCGCCATCTTTGCTCTGCCCCTCTTGTGATGTCACTGAACTCCCCATCAATCCCCAGTGGAGGCTCTGTCTCTCTCTTGGGCCCTCCGTCAGCTGCTGACCGTGTGTCTGCCGATCCGGAAGGTATTGATGATGTTGCCTGCGACAATGGCATAGGCAACCGTGCCATTGGGCCCCTCGTCCAGGTCCAGTGCCTGGATGGTGATGAGGCTGGTATTGATTGTGTCGGGGCCCTCATCCAGCAGCACCTCGTAGTGGGGCCGCTGGAACACAGGCGCGTTATCATTCTCGTCCACGATGGTCACATACACGTGGGTGGTGGCCTGTGGAGAAGAGCACAGTCAGGGATGTGGAAAGATTGAGGTGGGCCCATGTGGCTGTTCTCTTGGGCTGAATTCACTGCATCATCCAACACAGGGAGAGAAAGGGAGAAGGAATGTGGGAGAGAAGTCACAGGCTGGCAGAGGAAGAAAGCACAGAGGCTCCAAAAGCTAAGCCAGGAAACTGTGTAGATTCAAGATGGCACTGGCACCACCACTCTCCTGTCCATGCCCATGGCAGACATTGCTAATCGATCATGTCACTGCTGAGGTCAGATGTGAATTAAAGATCATTATCAGCATAGTGATTAAAACTGAGCCCCAGTAATCATCCCAGCCCAGAGCTCTGCCTGAGCCAGGGCCTTACTGACCCTGGGTTTCCTGCCAGCCTGTCAGAGGCAAAAATGAGAGGCACTCAACCCAGCATTTAAGCTTTGCCCATTGTTCATGTAAATGCAAGATTCATATATTTTCAGGAATTTTGAGAGGAAGGGCATTGAGTGCGGGACAATTTTATGAGCAGAATTTGCTAAGCCATGAAAAGAAAACCCACAGAACGTGACTAGAGCACAAGAGCAGTCTCTACAGCATGCTTTCCGGTGACTGGCCATCTCTGGCTGATGCTTGGGACAGGTAATATCCAGCTAATCAGAATTCAGCAATTGGCACTCATGGACTGATTAGCAGTGGCATGGATGACACTTTACAGTGGAGTAGAAACAGAAGCAGAATTAGTCACGTGGTGCCCACCCTGCCCCCATGCTCTGCCCTCTTCCATCTGGGAGGATGTCCACATGGATTGTCTGCCCTGGGCTTCCTTGTTATTTGGTTTCCAGGTGAGTTTGGCCCATGGGAGGCTCTGGCAGAGACAGGAGCAGAGAGGAGGATGAGGCGGGGGCATTTCTTCTACACTTTCTTCTTCTTTTTTTTTTTTTGGAGAGGTTTTTGCTATAGGGTGTGTGCACTCGCCAGAAAGACAGAGAGAGACAGAGAGATAGAAAGCGAGAAATCACCCCCTGGGGGGATGGCCACACCACAATGCCTTCTCTATTCTTCTCTGGGGATCTTGGGCACGTGCCTGGCGTGAGTTTAAGCCACTGGATCTGGGACTCGAACCGCAGTCGACTACATGGGAGTCCAGAGACATAGCCATTATGCTAACTGCTGGCCCCAGCACTGTATTTTTTATTTTTTGGAGCGGTTTTTGCTATAGGGCGCATGCGCTCGCCAGACAGGCAGAGAGAGACAGAGAGACAGAAAACGAGAAATCACCCCCAAAGGGGATGGCCACACTGCAATCCCTTCTCCTTCATTCTCTTGGGATTTTGCGCATACGTGCACACGCGCCTGGCGTGAATTTTAAGCCACCGGGTCCGGGATGTGAACAACGGTCGACTACATGGGATTCCAGCGACATAGTCATTACACTAACTGCTGGTCCCTCTTCTACACTTTCTTTATCCTGCACTGCAGTGGCTGCATTTATCCAGCTGGGGTGCCCTTCAGAGCTATAGCTCTCATTGGGCTCCAGTAACAGAACCTCCTCATCTTCCCCCTTGGACATGTGGGTGGTAATAGCATCCTGAGGTTCCTATGCTCTGGGTGCTTCACTAGCTCTCCCTACACAGCCCCTCCATTAAACTGTCTTCACTGAGCCCTTTCTGAGTGTGCCTTCTGTTTCCCGCCAGGACCTGGACTACTACATACCGTGATTAACGACTCATATGAAACGATCATGATAGAGCATCTGCAGAGATGCCTGGGGGAGAGAATGCAATGGCCACTGCCAAGGCCAGGGAACAGAAAGCAGGTGGTACAGACCACTTGCCTATAACGTTTCCCTTGGACCTGACTGGATCTGGAGCTGCCTGTGGCGGGAGGAACAAATGGACACGGGCCCAGTAGGTGGCGTGGATTTATGGTGCTGGGTTTATGGCTGACTATGGTTTGAGCCCCAAACCTGGCAGCTTGAGAAACACACAGGGTACATGTGTGTGCATACCTAAAATCCCAAGGAGACCGGAGACGGGATTGAGGTGTGGCTATCCTTGGAGGTTGATTTCTTACTTTCTGTCTCTGTCTACCTACTCTATGACAAAAATCTAAAAAAAAAAAAAAAAAAAAAAAAAAAGTCCTTTTTTAAAAAAATAATTTAAAAAAATTTAACTTTATTTATTTATTTGACTAGAGAGAGAAAGAAAGTGTGAAAGCAAGTCGCCAGGTCTGAAACTTGTACCATGGTTAGCCATGTGGGAGTCCAGAGCTCTTAACCACCATGCCACATTCCGTACCTCTCCCTGCCCCCGCAAAAAAAATAGTCCTTTCTAACTCAGACATTCTGGAGTTCTGGTCTGCTGTTACTAGTCATGTGGATTAAATCCTAGCACTAGGGAGACATTCCTTTGAGCTGTAGTTTTTTGTTGTTGTTGTTGTTTTTGTTTTTGCTATAGACCATATGTGCTCGCTGAGGTGAGAGGAAGAGAGAGAGAGAGAGAGAGAGAGAGAGAGAAAGTGAGAAATCACCCCCCAGGAGAGATGGCCAAGCGGCAATCTCTTCTTCTCCCTTCTCTCCTCAGGAGTTTGGGCATGTATGCACATGTGCCTTGCATGTTTTTCAAGCCACCCACAGGTCCAAGACTCAAACCACTCAGTTGGCCACGTGGGATCAAGCTGCTTTAGCCACTATGCCACCTGGCTGACCCTCAATAAATCTTTTTACTTTCCGTTTTTAAATAATTTTGAATTTTGAGAGACACAGACAGAGGGAAAGACAAGCACCCTCAACAAGGTCTCATGCCTCAATCTTCCTGAACCTCTTCAGACAGGCTGACAGGAGAAATGAACCTTCAATCTTCCATAGAGACCTAGCATCACTTAAACAGCATGCTACCACTGTGCCAATGAGCTGGCCTTCACTGAGTCTTTAGTAAAGTAACAAGCATGCAAGGAGTTAAAATGTGTTTTAACACTTCTCAACCTTTTCTACCAGAGTGGAGAGGGAAATTGCACCAAGTCTGGGGAGGAGCCTGAAGTGTTTTTTTTTTTTTTTTTTTTTTTTTTTGAGAGATTTTCACTGTAGGGCGCGTGCGCTCGCCAGACAGACAGAGAGAGACATAGAGACAGAAAGCGAGAAATCACTCCCCAGGGGGGATGGTCACGCCGCAATCCCTTCTCCTCCATTCTCCTCCCGGGATCTTGGGCACGCACGCACACGCGCCCGGCGTGAGTTTTAAGCCACCGGGTCCGGGACGCGAACCGCGGTCGACTACGTGGGAGTCCAGCGACATAGCCATTACGCTAACTGCTGGTTCCTGAAGTGTTTGTCTTAAGGAAGAAATATCTTTGGAATCTGTCATGTTCTATTTGAAAGCTTGTATGGACTTTACATCATTTTCTATAATGTGTTTTTCATCTGTCTTCATTAAAAAAGGGGAGATAGGGCCCTAAGGAGTTGAGTAAAGATGACTGTCAAGGAAGATCATCACACTTGTCTTGTGGCTCTAAACTGTCCTGGATGTAGCTGTGAGACTTGCCACCTTGAGAAGCCCAGCCTTGGGTCCGCCTGAGCCTGCCTACCTGCTGGCTAGAGCACAAGGGTACCACCTGCCTGGCTGCTATGCTAACATTTCCTGCTCCCCAGGCTCACCTCCAGACTCCCTGGAGTTGGGTCTAACCATGGTGCAGACTGCAGGGGCTGGGAGTGGGGAGGTTCCAACAGAGCTGACCGGAGCAGGCCCTTCTTTTCTGAGATCAGGCCTGGGCTTGGGTGGGGGAAGGTGGCTCTGGAGTGAGGAGGAAGTCAGTGCTGTGTGCTGAGTCCTTCCTGCCCTCCGGGGCATTGAGGAAACAATGCTTGGGTTTCTGGGCCCTGGCCCTTGGGCAATGCTCCTGTGTTACCCTGATGCAACCCCAGATTGTGGTGGGCAGTGTGTGCAGAGGAAGGAAGTGGAAGGGGGCCAAACCCAGCACACCCCTGTAGAAGGACTGGCAGTGCAGTGGCTCCCCTCTCTAATCCCAAGCTCTCTCCATTGCTGGGCCTTGGACCCGAGGGAGGCTGCGATGGTGACCTAGAGGTGATGGGAGGGGTGCCCTAGGATCTCACCCAGAGGATGGCTGGGTGAGAAGGCCCGTTGCCTACCTGATCTCAGCTGGTTTTGTGTCTGCCCTGAGTAGAACAGAGATTTCGTTCTGCCAGCAGGAAGGGCCCTGGTCTGTCTCCCCAGGAGGGGTCGCAAGGCCAGCATCATACCCAATGACCTGGGTTAAGTCCGGGAAGTTCCCTGGCTCTAGAGAGACTAGGTCTGCACAAGGTCACCTAGTAACATGACATCCTACCCTTCCGGATCCCAGGAACAAGAGCTAAGAGCCTTTGGGATGCCTGTGACTAGGATGAGGCCAGCCACAGGGCACCCAGAATTCCTGGCTCCCATTCAGTCCTACACCCTGATCCCTGACCAGCTGGACTCTGCTGTCCTCTGACCTTCAACCTGGGGGACCCCTAAGGGGCCAGCAAACCCCCAGGACCTTCAGCCAGGCTGGGTGGACCAGGTACAGGACTACACCCTTCTTTCCCCTGAGCCCTGGTGGCAGTCAGTCACCTCCACTAAGGCAGCTTCTTTCTTTCTTTATTTAAATAATTATTTAATTTATTTATTCATTCCTTTATTTTTTTAATTTGACCAGAGACAGACACAGAGAGAGAGAGAGAGAGAGAGGGAAGGTGAGAAAGCAAGCCACCAGGTCCGGGACTTGAACCATGGTTGGCCATGTGGGAGTATCCAGCACCTTAACACCACACCACCTGCTGGTCCGTCGGCAGCTTCTTTCTTACATATTCACTGGTTTGTCTGTTCCGATCAAAGTGCCATAAAGACCCACCCCATGCTAGTTTTGCACCAGTGACTCAGGAACACCAGGGAGAGGCCATGGGCCCTAAAACTCACAGTAGTGCTTGAGAGGCAGAGGAGTCCAGGTAGTAGTAACACCCCCTTCAGGCCCAGCAACTGGAGGGACCCTCCAGGAAGGGCACACTGTGAAGGGGAAGACCTTGAGCCCTGCCCTGAGAGCCAGAGGCATTTGGTGAGAGGAGTGGTGCAGACAGGGCAGTGGGAGGGCAAGAGCAGAGACACAGGGTGGGGTGCATGGGAGTGTCCTGCAGACATCCTGGGCCCTGGAGAATGACTGCAGGCCCAAGTTGGAGGACAGCTGAGCCCCGTGGGGAGTGGCTGGGACGATCTCGTGTGGGACACTGAGATGTTGCACACATACCAGCCTGCCATGTACTCAGTCACCTCTCCGGCATCTGTGTGCAAGGGTTGTCTCAGGCTCTGACTTCAGTCCAGGCAGTTCCAACTTGCCCAGCTCTTCACAAATGTCAGATTTCCTTATTTCATTCATTTATTCACACTTTCATTCCACATACCATATACCAAGTCCCAGGCTGTCTGGGGGAGTGTCCTGTCCCCAGATCACTCAGGCTGCTGGGGAGGCAGAGACCAGCTGTAATAACGGTGCCATGCTAAGTTAAATGGAGACACCTCCGCTGTGCACCAGCAATAATAATCCTCTCCAAAACGGACTGGCCAAGAAGAAAGGGCTTCAAACCGGCAATCAGGTGGCGCTGACTCGAGGGACAAGGCAGGCGGGGAAGCTCCTCTCTCTGGGCCGTCGGAGCGGCAGTGCCTGCCGCGGCCCTCTGGGGGCGCTGCGGGGGCCCCAGGGCGAGCCACGCTCCGGCCGGCCGCGGCACTCACTGGATCTGCACTCACTTTCGGGACTTTTTCTCTCGCCGGCCGCGTCCCGGCCGCTCCGCGCGCACCAGGAGTTTCCTTGTGTGCCCGCTGCCCCGCTCCGGCCAAAGGCGACATGGGCGTCCCCCAGGGCTCGGAGGTCGGCGGCCGGCACTGGGGGCCCGTGCTCCTCGCTCTCTTCCTGGCTGCGTCCCGAGGTAAGGTCGGCGGGAGGCCGTGCACTGAGAAAGGGTACCGGGACAGGACAGCGCCCGAAGGGTGCTGCAGGCGGGCTGGAGGCATTCTGGAAGTTCCCTCGGCTTCCGTGATCCCCACCCTAGCGCTCGGAGGCTGCTGGGACCGCTGGGCAAGTACGGCAGAGCTCTGGGGCACCTCTAGACGCTGACAGCTGCCTGAGCAGCGGCAAAGCTGCCCCGGGAGAACAGTCTGTCCCTTCCCTGCCCAGACAGCGGGGAGCACGAGCAGCTTCTGCGGAGCAGGAGAGTCAGGGTGGGCAGCCCCCACCATTCCAGTGGATGCCACCGGCTTTTGACAACTGTGGCATCTCTGTGCCCCCTGGCCTCAGGGCTCCAGAATCTCCCAGGGTGCCGGGGGTGTGGTACTCTCTGCCAACGCCCCATGTCCTGGTGACAGTCCTGGCTATGCCTTGTTGAGCACTGGTCCACTCCCAGACATGGTCAGCACTGCCCAGCTGGTCCCTGCTGTGATAACGGAGAGAGTATTCCTGCATCCCAGCAAGGCTGCTGTTCAGGGCCCACTGTCAGTTCAGGGGGACTGCCTCCCGACTCTATCAGGAGCTTTTTTCGGGGTTTTTGGGTAACTTATGCCATCTCTTTGACCTCTGTTTCCTCAGCTTAAACATAGAAGCCCCACTGTCACAATTTCAGATGGTATCCTGGCCAGGACACCGGGGCTCATGAGTGGGGGCAAAGGCTCTGGCACCCACTGCCTGGTACCTGATTCTTGCCAGGCCAGAGCTGAAGGGGCAGGATCTCAAGGGAAGAGGGGGCTGGCAAGCAGCCTATGGAACCAAACTTTATGAGGAGGAGCCAGGGAAAGTGTGAGTCATGGAGGGAGTCAGAGGGAGCGAGGTGGGGGGCTTGGCAGAGGGACCCAATGGGTGTTTTGGAAGAAGAGAGGGAGAAGATGGGGTAAGAGGGAAAGGAGACTGAGAGAACCCATAAGACACCTCAGAAAGAGATTGGTGTGGCTGGAGGCAGTATGTTGGCCCTGCACCTCCTTATCAGAGGCCCAGGAGGTTGCCCTGGGCCTCGGATAAGGAGGAGAGGACCTGCACCCCAGACAGAGCTGCCCAAGCTGGATGCTCCCCAAGATGACAGCCAAAGTGAGAGGTGAGGGGGACAGTCCCACACCCAGGCCACAGCTCACTTCGGGGAATAACTTCCAGAGGGTGCATGTGCGGTGGGGTGGCAGCAAACAAGAAGACCAGCACCCCCTGCTGGGGACCACCCATCCCACTCCTTTCTCCCCAAGTGACCTGTGAGGCCCTTCCTGTTTCTCACCCCTTCCCTGCACTCCCTTGCCTGGGCTGTTCTCTGCTCAGTAGCCCCATTTGGGAAGCTGAGTTCTGGAGAACTAGAGGTCGAGTTTGCAAGGCATCCAGTAGGAGCTCCAAACCCCTCACCCTGCATTGCCCACACAGCTGGGAGTCTTTACCTTAGAGGTCCTGGCTACCGCAACAGTTGTGTGCCAAAGAGCCCTCTTGTCCTGGGCCCAGCAGGGAGATAATTAATGCTCAACATGGCTTTCCACCAAAAGGAGTCAGGAGAATTGTAGCTTGGAACTGCTTTGGGACTCTGTATTCTTAACTGCAGTACAGACACACTAATGGGTGTTCCTCCATCCAGCGCAGTATGCAGGCAGCAGGGGGAGTAACAGGTGGGAGGCCTGCCGGGAGGCATGGGCAGGACGATCTGTGCTTTTAAAACAGTCACCATCCTATTGAGGGCCTGCGCTGCCCTAGGCAGGATTGCTCTATGCCTGGGAAGGCAGTGGTGGGTATGATGCTCGGGAGCACGGGAAACATAAAAGATACCCATTTCCCGGGCTCCTTCAGGGTGAGATGGCTGGAGGGGGAACCTAGAAAGCCAGGACCCAGCAGACCCCAAGGGGTGGTGGAACCTCTTCTTTCCCATAGACATTCCCAGGACCTGCAGAAATTATCGTCCTTGCCCTGTCCTCACAGGCTGACTCAGAAGTCCCAAATTCTGAGACTAGCACATTCGAGCTCATGGGGGTGCAGTAGTTTACCATGCTCCTCTGCAGGGTACATGCGTGTGTGCTCGTCTGGAGGGTAAACTAGGCTGCAGGATTTGTTGAGCAACCCAGTGCTGCAAGCCTCTGACGCAGCGATGGTCAGTTCTTAGGAAATCCATGACCACTGACTTTGACAACTATGGCATCTCAGAGATCCTGGAGTGGAGAGAAACAGCCTTGAGGCCAGTCCATGGGCTGAGGGGAGCATGTACCCAGTGCCAGGGAGGTCAGGGGCCAGAAGTACTGAGGAGTCCCTCACTGAGCTGAACTGATTGCTCTGGTTCTCTCTAACACAGGACAAAGATTCCCTGCTAGGGCCTGAACTCCTGGGGAAAGGGTAGCCCAGGCTGGGGTACACTACCAAGAAGCTAACAGGCCACTTCTCTATATGTACACAGTGCATGAGGTCTTAGGCCTGAGTAGAAGAAGGAATGGAAAGGGTCCTCAGGTCTACCTGACCTACTGGTAGTGACTGAGCCCCACACTCTGAGCTTGAGGCTCCAGGCTTAAGGGCAACCAACGGTCCAGGGGCAGTCTAACCTCACTGGAGGAGGGTATGACAGATTGGCACCATGGGTTTGGTGGCCTCATAGATCCCCTTGGCATCAGTACGGGCATGTCCAAAGCTTGTGATGGCTTTCCTGTGTGGGAATGGTCATGCATGGGACCTGGACTGTATGCCTGGCACACCAGTGCTTCTGTATAGCCCCTTACTTAACAGCTTGGCTTTGGGAGTCAGTCAGACCTAGATTCAAACCCCTACATGGCCATTTACTGCTCTGTGGCATTGGACAAGTTCCCTGGCTCTAAAGTGGGGGTGAAGATGGCACCTTGGTCAGAGGGCTGCTATGAGGAGCTGATGAAGGAACATTCAACACAGTACCCAGCCCTTGTGAACGCTGTCCAGTATGTGTTATTTATTGGCTTTGGAAGGCTCATGCCACTGGCTTTCCATCTGAGTCCTTGCTGCCTACAGTGCCCTGTGGAGTGCCCAGGGCATGGGAAGGTGCTGGCTGGTTTTACTAGGACTGGGCTCTCTAGACTCCTGGAGTCTGAAGGACACACAGGCTGGGCTCTGACACCTGTAGGTGCTTATAGGCACGTTTGGTCAGAAATATGGATGGAGGTACCTGTAGATTCTCCTCTTAAAGTTGTCTGGAGAGGCCAGATAGGGCACAGCAGCAGAATGTGACGCTGGGAGACAGACCCAGGTGGGAAGAGTCTAGGTTCGTGCCTAGAGACCTCCTTGAGTACACCGGGCATATTCATGGCCATGATCCAGGGCTGACTCAGCCTGGAGGTACTTGCTCTTTATAGGTCAAGACCCTGTTGGGAATGCTGTCTCTCTATCTCTTTCTGCCTCTCTTATATGTGGAAGAAATAAATACACTTAACAAAAAAAGTTGTGTAGAGATGGAAACATTGCAACTTCAAGCAAGGCAAGCTTGGCCCGGGGTTTGCTTATCTCAGTGGGCCCTCTCTTGTATGTGATCTTAAAATTCAGCCTCTTCATGGTGACTGGCCATCCCCCAAGAGCAAGACAATGGGAGGCCACCCCTTTCCCATCAGCAGTTAAATAATGAAGGTGCTTGGCCAGTAGACTGGCTCTTTAACCTTTCTACATAGGATCTCATTTCCTACGCAGCACTGCAAGTACTGCCCCCGTTGTTCACTCACTGTGGGAGCACGGCACAGACTTCCCCTTTATCTGTACAATAGGCAGGTTGAGTGACAGTCTCAGCAAGGCTGACCACTCTCCTCTGAAGGGTAATTCCATCATGGTGTTTCCTGAGCTTGTCATCTGCTCGTCATCTTTGTGATTTTTCAGTGTCTGCCTACCATCATATTTACTTGTTTTTCTCTTTACATAGACTCATTCTTTTGATTGAGTTGGTAGATTTTAAAAGGAAACTTTATATCACTGCCATAAGTGGAAAGCCAGTATCACTTACCATAAATAGAACAAAATCATAAAAGTGCGTAATAGGAAAACCAAATAAGGGCATTAAAATTCTATTGGAAACTTTAGCGTGGAGACTCTGAGTCTGAAAACTGCTGCTCTTCCTTGCAAAACACACAAAAAAATAAAATAAAATGATATTTATAAAAAAAGAAAAGGAGATTAGCGATAAATGTTTTGAAGTCTTATTGGCATCAAACTGGTACTTTCTCTTTGATGTAATCAAGACTGAAAGAAAACTGAAAAGGGAATAACTTTCTCTATATATGATTCAATGTTATCTAATGTCAGAAAACCAAAAGTAAAACTACCTTCATTATAGAAACTGCCAGGCTAGCTGGGCCATCATTGGTCAGGCCTTCTGTCCATCTGCAGGAAGGAGGTAGGGCCTCCAGCCGGTCCCTGTTCTCTAGTCTCTATAGTGTAGTCAGATGGCACTGGACTTTCAGAAACTGAGGACAGGGGTTCAAATCTCAGCACCACCACTTACTAGTTCTGAGACTCTGGGCAAGCTACATAACCTCTGTGCTTGTTTCCTCATGGGTAGAATACAGATGTAATAGTACTTATACCATGGGGTGAGAGGAAGAAATAAGCGAGTCCATGTGAAAGTGCTTAGAATGATGCCCAGCACAAAGTATTAGTCAAGCTACGCACTACCACTGAGCCTCCTGCACTGATGGTAGGAGACAGAAGACCTGAATCGGAATCTTAGGAAGTTTTCATGGCAGAGGATCGTAGATAGTTGGTTGGTGGTATAGACTGTAGAAGTCCTCCTCAGGGAGGCTTGGGACATCTGGAAAGGAATCATCTAGAGACACAGTCACTGGCAGGGCCTCCGGCCAGCTGCCCAGGCCTTCCCTCGGGAGGCGCGCTAGTGGAGAGCCTCCAGCCCCGGACGCACGGACGTGTTCTCAAGGTGCTGGAAGTGCTGCTTCCTCCGATAGAGCCTGGCTTCCCCTTCCCAGCCTCCTTGGTCTGATGTGAATGGATACTTCCTGAGGGGGCAGGTATCAATAAACACATCTGAGATGCCCTTTGTCCTTGCTGGCTGAAGAGCCCCATGGGCAGACTTGCTGGCTTCAGGCCCTCAGCCTTTGCCCTGGGGCACTTCCTTTCTTCAGTAGACTCACTTCTGATTGCTGCCTGCCTCTAATTCCCTCTGGGTGATGCACCTTGATAAAGACAGGATCTAGTTTTCCCCTTCAGCCCCTGCAGACCATCCTGGGCGACAGGACTTGGCAGGGAGCTGGAACCAGGTTCCATGTGTGTTGGGGCTGCCTGTGAGGCGAAGGACTGGGCCTTTGGTCTCTAGTGCAGGACCTGCAATAGCAGGCGATTAATAACTGCTGACTCGTCAACCCCTGGCAGCTGGACAGACTTCGGCTGTTTGGGTGGGGCCTCCTAAGCCTGGCTAATTAGGCTGGATACACCTCCAAAGGCTGAGGGTTGCCTTGGTAACTGTGGGCTGAGCTCACGCCCATCATCCGGGAAAATACATAGGCCTGTCCACACCCACACACACCCATCCCGTGCCCAACCACAGGGCTTCACGAGGCGGAAGGAGTGAAAACATGAAAACTGGCGTCAAGTGCTCCCTGCCCCTGAGTGGCGACAGAATCTTTGAGCAGAAGCTGAGCCCCAACTGTGGTTGAGAGCATGGCAGCTACAAAGGACTAGAGTGATAGGAGCAGGACTGATTCTGCCACCCTGCACTCCTGTGTCGCTGCTTTGGGCCTAGCTCATGTTAGGCCCCTGGTAAATATTTGTGGGATGAAAGAATGGTGTTTGCAGTGTGGGTCTGAGGCAGAGCAGGGCAGTTGTGTTGAATGTCGAGGTCAACTCAGGGTCAAGTCACTCGTCTCAATAGCTGAGGGCTGAGGTGTCAGCTCCACCCACTGGAAGAGTCAGGGCTCTTCCTGTCTGTGGGGCTGGCATGTCCAAGGTGTAGGTCTCTGCTTAGCCACCACAACGCGCTGTGTGGCCTTAGGCAAGGCACTTGGCTTCTCTGATTCTGTTTCTTCATCTTTAAAATGGGCATGATGACACCTATGTCAGGGGTGTTGTGAGAACGAGATGAGACAAATGCAAGGTGTTCAGCAAGCGCTGGACACAACGTAAATAGCCAAGGGACACGCCTTCCCTCCTGCCCATGGGACTGCAGAGCCTGAGGGGCCTACGGACATAGGGAGGCGTATGTTAAGATGAAGAATGGAGGCCCAGAGACGGGTGGGATCTGCCCAAGGGCACAGAGCAAGGGCACAGCGAAGTAGACACTGATGCCTGCGGATCTAGCTGCCCAGGCCAGAGTTTTCATCTGGAGACCCAGAATGTTCTGGGGTTCTAGCATTCTTCCTCCAGGTGCCCTGCCTCCTTGCCCCATTCAGGCCAGGGCCCGGCCCCAGAAATGGCATAGTGACTGGGTGGTTCCTGCCTGGCACATGCTCAGGTTCAGGGCCTGGGCTGCTTCCCTGTCCGCTTGCTCTTGGCCGCCCTGGAGCCAGGGGCCTTCCTCCCCACCCACTTTCCCCGGTCTCCGACAATGACCCAGGTGTCTAAAGGATCTGCTCCTGACAATAAGCAACATCCTCCTGCCGAGGAATTGTGGTCCCAGCCAGCGGTGACATACAGCCTGGGAACAGGGCGGCGGCCCTGTGCGGGCCCGCAGAACCCCTCTGCTGTCCTGTGCTATTTTCCCAGTGCCGTGTGCTTGAATGTTCTCCCAAGGACAGGCTGCTCTGGGCCTAGTCCTGGTTGGGACCTCAGACACAACGAACGGATGTTTTCTGCTTCCCTCCTCCTCCTCTAGGGCAGAGCCCTGTGGACCTTGGCCCACTCCTATCTGGCCCTTTCACTTGATACTGAACACAGTCTCCACCCCCTAGACCTGACTCCCAGTGCAGCTTCTCCTTTTTCCTAAAAGGGGAAGAAGTCCTTTTGGGGCCTGTCGGGTGGGTGGTGTTTTTTGGGGGGGAGGGTGTTGGGGATTGAG
>NW_006207862.1:2379484-2387426 GCF_000334495.1 Tupaia belangeri chinensis
GCTGAACCCTGATCGTCTGTGTCCCTCTGCGGGTCTTCAAGAAAACTGAGAATCCCTGAGGACATGTCTGAAGGCTGGAGGTGGCTGGGGCTTCCAGTTTCTGAGTTGTTTTCCTTCAGTACAGTGTCTCAGTACCTGATGTAATTCTGGCTCTAGCCCTTACTTGCTGGGTGAGCATCCGTGAGTTACATAACCTCCCTGTGCTGCAGTTTCCTCTCAGTGAAATGGGAATAAAAACTACACCTACCTTGTAGGATAGATATGCCCATAAAGCCCTTAGCAAAGGGCACGGTACCTGCCATTTCTTTTTATTACTATAGTTTTAGCTAGACCCGGCTCTACCCTACGTCTCCCATGCTCTAGGCTCTGAGCTCATACCCTCTGGAACGCTAGTCAAATCACTCTGATTTCTGGGCCATGGTTTCTGCCTTTAAAAAGACCAAAGAATCTTGCCAAAGAAGTTTTGACATCCCTGCTCACCTTGGCAATGACTTTCTAAAACTCTGGGGCTCCTTCTCCTGTTGGGCAGAGCGGCAGGAAGCTCGATGTGTGTCTGTCTGCTTACCTTCCAGGGCCTTCCACTCTACTCCCACAGACACACACTGTGGGGCCATGGCTGTGCAGCCCCCCGATAGTCCTGTGAAGTCACGGGCACTCCAGGATTCGACCACAAGTTTAGCAGTCATTCACATCTTAGGAGAAAGAGTCTGAAGCTGGCTTCTCCATCCCATTGTGCTTTTCACTCTTAGGAAATGTTTCTTGAATGGCTGAACAACTTAAGAGACCTGCCCAGCTCCCATGTATCAAACACAAACTACTAGCAAGGCACTTTCAGAACACTTCATGCAAGTGATGGCAGTACTAGTCTTTGCCTTGGCTCTGCCCCAGGTAGTTTTCATTCCTGTTTTATAGTGAGGACTCTGAGACTCCGAGTCTAGGAGACACACAGCACTGGACTCCAGAGCAGGCTGGTCCAACTCCAAGAGGCACACCAGGCCGCCTCCCTATTGCCTGGGCAAGGTTTTCAGCCCTCGGTCTCAGCCTGCTGCCAAGGGTCTGGGCACTAAAGGCAGGGAAGGGGTGACTGGAGGAGGGAGTGGTGCTGTCCCTGGTCCAGGTGATGCCCCTGGCCGGGGTAATGAAGAGGACATACCAGTTTAGAGTCTATACAAGTTCTCCTTCCTTGTCTGCAAAACCTGCAAAGCCCCTGACGTGCCAATTAAAATAAAAATAACATTCAACTATAATAATCATAACTATGGTATGTCTGCAGAGGGCATTAGAGCTCATATCTCATCTTTTCCTCTTCCCCTCATTCAGTCATCTCAGAACCCTATGTTTATTTTTCTCATTGCATAGATGAGGAAACTGAGGCTTACACAGATAGATAGAGGAACAGGAACTTCAGCCCTGGAATTCTCTTTTCTATCAGTGTTGGTCCAGTTGTCTTGGTGCAGGCAGTAGCATAATGATCTGCAATGCTGGAAGCCACATGGTGGACCTGGGTTCAGATTCCCAGTCAACCTGAAATACACTGAGTGCATGTACTCAAGATCCTGACCAGATAGAGAGCAGTGGGGAGGGGATCATGGGCCACCCAAACCTTGTCCAGGGTGCCAGGTTTTTATCTCTCCCAATAAATTAAGTATACATAAAAAAAAAAAGTCAGTGTTTTAGAGAGTCAACAATGGTTAAATGCTGGAGGACTGGGGTAGGGTAAAGAGAATTGGGGGACCCAGCTGCTCTGGTGCAGCAATAATGTAAGCGCCCTGCAAGGCTGGAAGCTGTATGGATGACTGCGGGTTCAGATACCTGGTCAGCTTGAAAACATGCTGGGTATGAGCACACATGCCTCCAAGATGAGATGCTGGGGGGCTGGGGAAAGGACACTGTGGCATGACTAGATCCTGTTGAGGGGACTCTCTCTGTCACATGCATGCTCATGTGCTATCATTTAACAAATAAAAGAGGACCAGGGGATTGCTTCATTTGCTTACTAGAAAAAAAAAAGAAAGAAAGAAAAGAAAGAAAGAAAGGAAAAAAAAAAAAAAAGAGCTAGAAAACATTCCTAAGGGAATGGGAGTGGGAGGCACGGATGCCCTGGCCTTACATGCATTCCCCATCTCTGACCCGCAGACACTGTGGTTTTCCTCCTTCCCCATCACCTTGCCTATGGCACCTTCTCCACTAGGTGAATCCTAACTGTCAAGCCCAAAGACCCTCCTTTCAGAAGCCCCCTGACCACCCCCAGAAGGCTGTTTCTGTCCTCCTCCCAGGGCCCTGGAGTCTAGCACTGGTTGCCTTTGCCAGTTTGCCCAGCTAGATTGTCACTCTCCAGGGGAGGCCATGGCATGTGTGCAGCACCCAGGTGAGATGCAACACCTGGCCCAGGCCTTGCACATGTCAGTGTTCTGTCAGTGCTCACTGAGAAAAGGGAAGCATGTCCAGTCCTAGAAAAGGGAAGGGGTAGGATGTAGGAGGGGCAGATGGTCCCCAGAGGGGTGGAGGTTTCAAACAGCCTTTCCACTCCTCATTCCCTTGCATGACAGCGTTGGGCATGAGGATGAGCAGAGCCATAGTGCCTGTGTGGGGATGGGGATAGCTGATGCCAGGGCATGTGCACTACTGGGGACAGGGACACACCCTGGCCAGCCCAGTGTGCCACTTCTCGGGAATCTCTCTGCTTGCTGCCTCTGGCCCCTCCCAGTTGGGGACACTCCTGGGGTCCCTTCCCTGTGGCCTGGAATCAGGTTTTTGTATTGATAAGGGAGCGGAGGCCTGGGGAGGTCGGCTGACTCTCCCAAGGCCTGCAGCTGGGGAGTAGCTAAAGCCCAGGGGTTACTGAGAGTGGTAAAGGCTCAGGCAGGTGATGGGGCTCTCCTCTCTCTGAGCAGGTCTGGTGGCCGCCTTCAAGGTTGCCACACCGTATTCCTTGTACGTGTGTCCTGAGGGGCAGAACGTCACCCTCACCTGCAGGATCTTGGGCCCTGTGGCCAAAGGGCACGATGTGACCTTCTACAAGACATGGTACCGCAGCTCACGGGGCGAGGTGCAGGCCTGCTCGGAGCGCCGGCCCATCCGCAACCTCACGTTCCAGGACCTCCACCTGCACCATGGCGGCCACCAGACTGCCAACACCAGCCATGAACTGGCCCAGCGCCACGGGCTGGAGTCAGCTTTCGACCACCACGGCAACTTCTCCATCACCATGCGCAACCTGACCCCACAGGACGGCGGCCTCTACTGTTGCCTGGTGGTGGAGGTCAGACACCATCACTCGGAGCACAGGGTCTACGGAGCCATGGATCTGCAGGTGCAGACAGGTGCGGCATGCTGCCTACCAGCCCAGGCAGTATGGGGAGCCGTAGGTGGATGGTCTGGGCCCATCTGTGGGGCAGTGGGGCGTGATGCCATGATGTGTGGTGCTGATGGCAGGACCACACATGACAATGTGAGAGGTGATCTGGGTGACATTGGCATTTTGGGATGTGTGTGTGTCAGATGGGGTGGTCATGGGTGTGGGTTAGCTGGGGTGATGGAGAGGGAGTGGCTCCATGTGTGAATGGCTCTATGTGTGATAGTGGGGACTTTTTTTTTGGGGGGGGAGAGGTTTTTGCTATAGGGTACATGTGCTTGCCAGACAGGCAGAGAGAGACATAGAGACAGAAAGCGAGAAATCACCCCCCAGGGGAGATGGCCACGCCGCAATCCCTTCTCCTCCATTCTCCTCCTGGGATCTTGGGCACGCACGCACACGCGCCCGGCGTGAGTTTAAGCCATCGGGTCCGGGACTCGAACTGTGGTCCACTACGTGGGAGTCCAGCGACATAGCCATTACGCTGTTGGTCCCTAGGGGACTTTCTTTTTTTTTAGGAGAGAATTTTGCTATAGGGCATGTGTGTTTGCTTGAGCGACAGAAAGTGAGAAATCACTCCCCAGGGGAGATGGCCATGCCACAATCCCTTCTCCTCCATTCCCCTTTTGGGATCTTGGGCACACACACACACACACACACACACACACACACACACACGCGTGAGCTTTGTGTGAGTTTCAAGCCTCTGGGTCTGGGATTCAAACTGCAGTTGGCCACGTGGGAGTCCAGCACCTTAACTACTATGCTACCTGCTGGCCCCAGACAGTGGGACTATTTTTTATTTTTTTGAGAGATCTTTGCTATAAGGTATGTGTACCTGCTAGAGAGACAGAAAGCAAGAAATCACCCCCTGGGGGAAACGCCATGGTGCAGTCCCTTCTCCAGTCTCCTCTCGAGATCTTGGGGATGCATGCACACAAACTCGGTGTGAGTTTCAAGACTCTGGGTCTGGAACTCGAACTGCATGCAGTTGACCACATGGGAGTCCAGCACCTCAACCACTACCCCCCCTCCCCACTACTCCCCACAGTGGGACATTTTAATGTGAGGGTGTCTGCACCTGGAATCAGGTTCCTGTATTGATAAGGGAGCGGAGGCCTGGGGAGGTCAGCTGACTCTCCCAAGGCCTGCAGCTGGGGAGTAGCTAAAGCCCAGGGGTTGGGAGTGTGGCTCGCAGCAACACCACAGTCATGGTGGTAGAGGCAATGATGTAACTAACAGGGAAGGGGGATGCCAGCCCGGACAAGCCTCCCCAGCCTGCTGGGCCTGATACCCACCTAATACCCTTTCCTTTGCTCCCACAGGCAAAGACGCACCCTCCAATTGCATCGCGTACCCATCCTCCTCCGAGGAGAGTGAAAGTAAGGGGCCGCCCACTCGTCCTGTCTGGGTTCTGTTTTCCTCTGTCCTCCTCCCTGATCCATCCTACGAGGAAGAGGGACTGTGACCTCATCACCTCAAGCCCGCAGGCCCCCCACTCTTCCTCCTTTGCTTCGCCCACCACTTTTGCCTCCTCTGCAGCCACAGACATCCACTGCCCTTCCAGCTGGCCCTGGAGTCTGCTCCTGACTCCCTGGAGGGGCTGTGCTCTGGCCGTGACCTCAGGTCAGGGAGAGTGTCCATGACCGGTTATGAGTGCCACATGCTGCTGAGCTGGTTTTCCGTGACTGCCACCTCTGCCTGCCAGCCCTCTGCAGCTTGGGAAGGCTGGAGGTCAATAGGGGTGCTCTTGGCTGAGGACTCAGCTACTCAAAGCTTCCTTGCCCTGTGTGTTGGGGAGGGATGAGGGGAATAGAGGCCTTTGTGTGCTAAGTTCTTAGGATTATCTCAGGGAATTCTTATAAGAACCCTAGGAAGCCGGCATCACTGTCTTCACTTTAAATACCTGGAAACAGAGGCCCAGAGAGGTGGCATAACTTGCCTCAAATACACAGCCAAGGGTGGCACTGCTGGGGTTTCGCTACTCACCTAGCTCTGCTCACTTTGCCTTCTTACCAGCTTGGGGGAGGAGACTGATGCACAGTGCAGGGGGTGGCAGTCACCCCTGGGGTTTGCCCAGAGACATGCCCTACAGGGTAAGGGGGACACTGCTCTGAGGGGTTCCTGGGCACCCAGAGGTCAGTTGAGAATGCCCAGCAGCAAGGAAGAGACATCTTAGGGACACCCCACTCTTCTGAGAGGAGAGGATCTTCTACCTCCTTCTATTCCTCAGTATTTATCGGGTGCCCTGTGTGGGCCAGCCCCAACCTAGACTCTGGATACAAATAGAAAACTATGTCCCTGGCCTCTAGGAGGACATGCACAAAGACCTCAGCCAGAACGGAGACACTACACTGCAGCCCCTTACAACCCCACTCCAAGGCTGCAGTGACTTTTGGCTCCATTATGCTTTTTGATTTTTTATTTTTTCAGTTTGCTATAGGGTATGTGTGCTTGCTGGAGAGAAAGAGAGAGGGAAAGTGGAAAATCATCCCCGCAGAGGGGATGGCCATGCTGCAATCCCTTCTCTATTCTCTTCTTGGGATTTTGGGCATGCATGCTCTCACTTAATATGATTTTCAAACCCCTGGGTCTGAGATTTGAACTGTAGAGTAGGCCATGTGGGATCCAGCCACCTTAACCTCCATGCCACCTGGTGGTCCTCAACTACTCTTTTTATCAAACCACTGGACAGACTGGCCTGAAGCCAAATTAGAAAGGTGTTTTGGTCTGAGTCAGACCCACATGGAACCAAGAAAGACTTTGGTTCGAGCCCCTTTCCGTGCATACTGCAGAGCTAGGGTGTCGCCTCAGCACCAAGCCACTGCTGTCCTCACTTCCTCCTCAGGTAGCTCCCTGCTGAAGGTGGGGAGGAGCCCTAAGCAGCAGCCCTTCCTTCCCATGCACCTGGCTCTTGACTGCATGCACACACAGGCCTGTGTATGGGACAGAGTGGCCCACCTCGGGGCCCATGTGGCTCCTTCCACTCTGAGCAGCCACCCCCATACCATGGCTTCCTCCATGAACCCTTTCAGAACTGCAGGGTTCCTAGAAACCATCACTTCCACCACTGCCCCCCGTGTCACAGGTAGGGAAGCCGAGGTTCAGGCAGGTGAAGAAACTTGCTCCCAGCTTCGCAGACCCAGAGGCAAGAGGAGATGTCTGCGTGCCTGGTTTTCAGTGCGCCCTGCCCACGGGTGGGGGAGGAGGCAGGCCTTCCTCTCTCAGCACCGACTTACTGAAAATCAGTCATATGAGTTCAGGGTTGGGAACAGAAATAAGGAAGGCCAGAGGGAATGGCACTAGAGTGACCAGGTGCAAATGGAAAGAGCAGAGATTTGGTTCACTTCTGGTCGAGACTACAGAAACAGCTGATGGTCTTCGGAGAAAGAGAGCACGTGGGGAATCCCAGGTCTCAGGCTGTAAGAGCCCCGGGGAGAGGCAGAAACCTGGGACGAGATCTCTGCTCTTGCATTTTGACGTTGTCATCCTCTCCAGTGCTCAGGACTATGACGCTTCACTCTGGGTCCTTCTTGCCCGAGTTACTGTCCACAGGGAACTGGCTCCTTGAGGGCTAAAGGACATACTTGCTTCTGTCCCAGCTGCTGAAGGCAGGGGGCTTTTTTTTTTAAGTTCATATTTTTATTTCTTTCATGAGCAAGAGAGTCAGAAAAAGAGACAGAGAGAGACAGCACCGCCAACAGGGACTTGATGCCGGTGTCAATCACTAGCCTCAGCCAGCCCCGGATCATGGGCATGTATGGGCCTGATACACTCAGGGAGGTCTCCAAGTGTGAACCTGGAGCCCTCCTAGGTGGGTCAGCGTCGCAGAGCATCGCATGTTACCATGGCTCCACAATCTAGCCCCTGCCAGGTGATGGCTTTAAGGACCTCTGAAGTCTCCTTCCAGACTTTTGGTTCTAGCTGTCTGGAGACTTGGTACTAAGGCAGATGAGAGGAATTTTAGCTGTACTTTGGCTTGGCATGGGGGCTTTGGGCAGCACCCCACTCTCTGGGCACCATTTCTCCACTAAGAAATGGGAACAGTGTGTCTGTCTCTTTTCTTCGAACAGGGAGACAGCCAGTGTGACTTAAGAGGCTGACTCAGGGATCCAAAACTGTGTGCTACTCTCTACTGCCGCTTGCCCTTGGGAAGATCCCAACTCCGCTCTCTCTGATGGGTATCCTATGACCAGCTTGGTGCCTGACCAGTTAATGATGCTTCAGGCCTAGACGTTCTTTGAGTTCTGCTCTAATTTCAGCTTGAGTCTCTTAGTGCTGCTCTTGGGAAGTAGGGGAGTATCCAGACTGTGAAATAACGAAAGTCCAACCTGGCCTGAGGTGGGGGAGGTAGTGGGATGGGATGTGAGACTGGGGAAGCTGGTGCTGTGCCCAGCAGCCCTCGCGTTGCTGAGGGACTGTGGTTCTCTGAAGCCCTCCCCGCTCCTTATACATGGCAGGATGTACGCTCATCCAGCCTCCTCCCTGGGGAACCAGTAGCCCAACCCTCGCAGCCAAGTCCCTCCTCCACACACACCCACGGGGAACTGGCAGGCCCTGGACAAGACCACCGAGCAAGCGGGCCCC
>NW_006207862.1:2388546-2421461 GCF_000334495.1 Tupaia belangeri chinensis
CTCCCGCCCGCCCTGCTGTAAGGCCTGGTGCACTCATCAGGGTGTTGTGGGCAGCTGCCCCTGCCAGCGCCTGGCCACCTTCCCAGGATGGACCTAGTCTGGATGGTGACCAAACACATCCTCTCTCCAGGGGGTGCCAGCCAGGCACTGGCCATCCTTGGGAGGAGGACTGGGGACACGCGGCGAGGCCAGGCTCTACAGAGGTGCCCCTGGTTTCAGAAGGAAGCTGGGCCTACATACCTGCCCCTAAACCCTGCCCCCTACCCAGCCTCAACTCTCAGCCTTAACTATAAGGAAACTCAGGCTCTCAAGTGAAACCGAGTCTTGATCTTGTAGAGGGGACACAGAGGGGCAATCCCTGCTAGGACTGAAAGTCAGCCAGGGTGACCGAGCCAAGGCCCCAAGGCAAACAGAGCCAGAGTTAGTGAGCACCTGGTGAACCTCACAAAACGTTGCTTAGTAACAGTCCGGAGGAGCCTTGTTTTGATGGGTGAGGAAGGGTGCTTTGCAACCTGCTGCTCAGATATTGCCCACAATAAGGTCCTTTGATGGGGTTTAGAAATACGGAAACGTTAGAGTTATAGAACATCTTTACTTTCAATATTCCATGCCCAAATGCAGCCTTGCTAAGATCTGCAGGGAGCCTGCTTTAATGTGGAGCAGAACCTGCTCTGCAATTAGTATAGCAACTGTTCCTGTACCACTGGGTACTTCGAAAGTGCCTGAAAACAGTTTGTTCTCTTCACCGGTGTGTGCAACCCCTCCTGAAAGCTTGTTTACACCATTGGGCTGTTCAGCAACACAATGAGTTAAGAATGGCCTTTCCCCCAAAAATAAATAGTGCAATGGCAACATTTAGACCCCAGCCCATCCACCTCCCAAAGCTCCCTGAGGTGGAGTTGACACTGTGACAAGGTATCCCAGCCCATCTTTTGGCTGAGGGAAGACTGAAATTGGGAAGGAAATGCGTTTACGCTGGTTGTGGTTCTGAGGGCATGTCTGTTCCCAGCTAAACTCCTGGAGTCAGCAGATGGTCTAAAATAAATCAAACCTCCCCACGCTGTTGGGATTGTGAGGCGGTACAACGTTTTTGGAGGGCAATTTTGCAATAGCCTACAAGAAAATGCACTTTGGCTTAGCACTTTCACTGCTATGGACTAAGTGCAGATGCACTTGTCCGAGTGAGCCAAGGTGCATGCACCAGGGGCTTGTTGCTACAGTGTTAGTTACATTGAAAGTGGAAGCAAACAACATCCATTGTCCATCCATAGAAGACTGTTTCCACCAACAGGGGACTGTTTCAGTAAGTTTCGGGAGGGAGGTCTCTGTGCAGTCAGAGATGTGCGAGCTATGCTCCGCGGGAAAAACAGTCGTGCCACGATCCCGTATCTGATGTGTATGAAGGGACTGTTTCGAGGCTGATCCCAAGGAACTGTAGGCAGTGCTTATCTCTTTGGAGGGGGATCAGGTAAAGGGGGGAGGAGGAATATATGTTTAAACCTGCACACTTTCTTTTTACAAAATTTAAAAAGTTTCACCTTTTGAAATGTCAGACATGGACACACATTTCTCTAGTTCTGCCCTCAGGTTGTTACATGCCTGTGTGCCAGAGGTCCTGCCCCAGAGCTCAGGAGTCCTTAGTTTGAGTTGGGGTCTTGGATTGCTTTATCATTTTTTTTTAAAGAATTATTTACTTATTTAATTCCATTTTTTATTGTTAGTTTTTTATTTTATTTTTTTATTTGACCACCAGAGAGAGAGAGAAAGGGAAAGCGAGAAAGCAAGCCACCAGGTCCGGGACTTGAACCATGGTTGGCCATGTGGGAATCCAGCGCCCTTATCCACCACACTGCCTGCTGGCCCCATGGATTGGTTTATCTTTTATTGTGGTAAACATATGTAACACATGATTTGCCACTCCGCCGTTCCTATGCGCACAGTTCTATGGCATGGATTACATTCCCAGTGCTGTGCAGACATCACCAACATCTATTTCCACAACGTTCTCATCCTTTCAGCTCCTTTTAACCTTGAATTCTGTGGCACAGGGTCTACAGAGGACCTGTTCTCCCTTTTCAAGGGACAACCAGTGGTCCAGCTGTCCCCATGGGCCAGGATGAGGAGCTGCCTCAACTGGAAGCAATAGGCCTTGTTTCTGCATGCTCTGGGCCCACTTAGGGAATGAGGGGGATTCTCTTTGAAAGAGGTCTTCAGACCTTCTATGCCTCTGCAGGTCACTGAGGGTCTGGCAGTGGGGCACTGGGTAAAGGTAGGTCCCTTACTGCATGATCTACCCTCTTTGGGCCTCAGTTTCCCCTTGTGGGAGTAGTGGGAATACAGCCTCACCTTGGCTATGTCTCTGCTCTTTCAGACATCACCGCTGCAGCCCTGGCCACAGGCGCCTGCATCGTGGGCATCCTCTGCCTCCCCCTCATCCTGCTTCTGGTCTATAAGCAGAGGCAGGCAGCCTCCAGCCGCCGTGAGTATCCCAGCCTGCCTGGAGAATGCAGGTGACCTGCCCCAGCCCCTGGCTCATCCCCTATAGGGTCAGCAAAGACACAGGAGGCACAGTTCCGCTCTATTATGGGTCTGGGAGCTGCTAGCTCCCTGCAAGGAGCTGGGCATGATGGCTGAGAGAGCTGGGGACTCTGACATGCCATTTCCGGGCCTGAGTGCCCACTGGCCTCACCGGCTCCAGGCAGTGCTTGCTTAGCACTCAGTATCTGCTGAATAAGCGAAGTCATGTGGAGTAGCTCAAGTTGGTTTATAAAACGTGGGTGCTCAGATCCTTTGGAGACTTGATGTAAGGTATGGGCGGACTTGTTTTACAATTAGAAATTGCTTGGACAAAAATGACCTTTGGAACATCAGAAGTAGGAGGGATCTTAGAGATAACTTAGTTGGACACCTTTTACAGATGAGAAGCCTCAGATCTGCAGACTTAACTTAGTAAATGGCAGGGCTAGGACTCAGCCTTGGAGTTTTGAACTCCTGCTCTTTCCAAGAAATGTTAATTCCACCATATAATGAAAATGCTTTCAGCATGAGTGTGGTAGTCAGCACCCCCTAACTGCTAGGGTGGCTGTGCCGGCACTATGCCAAGCTTATTATATACATTCTCTCACAACAACCTCAAGAGTTTGGTACTACCATTGTCTCCATTTTACAGATGAGCAGACTGAGGCACCGAGAAGTAGGCGACTTGCCTAAAGAATCACACAGGAAAAAAATGGTGGAACCAGGCTTCCAGTCACATCCACGAACCCCTTTCACATTCCCTCTGGGTGATAGGGCCCATTGCCTGGCCTCTGAGCCTACTTATTCTGAATCTGAGAGCAGGAGAGCGGGGAGTCCTTTTCTTTTGCACCCCATCCCCGGCCTTTTCCTGGCTGCCGAGGGAACTGAGGGAGGACTGCTGTGTCACCAGGTGACTTTAGGCTCACACCTGTTTTCTCTGGCTGGCCTCCAACAGCTTGGCATCCCTCCCTCCTTGTGCTCCCAGGTGCCCAGTCTGGAGCCCTACAGTGGGTCTCTAGGGGGCTGTGGGCACATTACCCTCACTCTTGGGACTCTCATGTTCTTCTCACAAAACCCACCACAGCCTACCCCAAGGAGTACCCCGAGGTTGGAAGCGGTTGGCTGCACGAGGGAGAGGAACGGCCGCGGCTGCCATCAGCCCCTCTCATGTACATAGCAGTTCACGGAGGTGGGACGGATGGGTGGGGAGGGGGTGCACTCCGTGGGGCTGTCTCCCACATGGAGCGGTGCTTTCCGCCCCTTTACTGCAGACCACAGTGCTGTCTTGTCATGTGCGCAGAACAGGGAACAGAAACTGGAAAACAGTTCTGGGTGGAGATTGCTGTGTGTGTGTAGGGGACAGGGCAAGACTGGTGGGGGGGGTGGCTGGCTAGGTCTGCACCGTGTCTCAGGCTGGGGACACTCTGGGAAACCTAGATGAACCGCTTCTATCATGAGCAGACACTGCATGCAGCTGCTCCTGAGACTTGATACACGCAGTAACAGAAAGGTATCAACGATTCATCTGCTAATAGAAACAGTTTAGAAGCTGATCCTCTCCCTCTCAAAAAAAAAAAAAAAAAAAAAAAAAAAAAAAAAACTTTATTTACCGATTTCTCGTCAGAGCCAGAGACAAGACGCCAGATGGGATGATGCGAGAGACCAGGTACAAAACAGAGAGGGAGCCAAAGTCTGGTTCATTTATTTTGATCCAGACTCTAGAGAAGCAGCTGGTAGGAAGAGAAAGCACCTGGGAAGCCCCGGGGGCAGAGGCTGACAGGGCCCAATGTGGTGCAGAAAAGAAAGAAAAAAAAATGAAAAAGAGAAAAGAAAAAGAAAGAAAAAGAAAAAGACGGGACCAGGAGCTCTGAGGAAGGCAGCGTGCTGGAGGAGCCAGCAGGTGCGAACTCCTATCCAGCTATAGACTGAGACTCCATTTCCCCACTCTTCAGTGGGACCAGTACACTTACCCCAAGGGAGGTGGGGAGGATGAGGCGGGTGAATACACGCCGCACACCTGCAGGAAGCCTGATGCCCAGAAGTGCCCATAACAGCGTCCATGAGTCTAACGAATCTCAGGAACGTATGTGTTGCTTCCCTGTGTCTTTTCTGCTGTTGTGCCTCACCCCCACCACCATCTGTTTCCCCATAGTCACCAGCAGTAAAGCTCTTTAGAATGAGAAGGATCTGAAGGGGAGCTGCAAGAAAGGGAAGTTGGGGCCCTGCATCTATTGGTGGCCGGTTTTGGTGTGGGGAACTCCAAGAAAGGGGCAAGGCAGCAGCAGCATGAATGAGGAGGAGAGAGCAGGCAGAGTGGGAAGGAACTGAGGGGGTACTCGGCCCCCTCAAGGTTTCCCTGAGAGGTGTTATCTGTGACAGGCGATGTGAAAGCTGGGACAGAGAAAACCAGGAGCCCTCTAGTTTGGAAATGACCTGGAACACTCCCCGCTAATGAGTTGTGACTAGAGACCAGAACCTGGCCAATTTCCAAACAGGAAACAATGTTTAGCAAATTCAAGAGCCAGGCCTTTGGTTGATACTTAAAATCCTAAAGGTCAGATCCTGCCCGAGTCAAGCAGAGGAGAAAGTGCTGGTTGACTTTGGTTTCCTGGTGCCAAATGTCCCCAATGCTTGGAGAATGCAGACCAAGTTGTGTTTTCAATGACATGGGTTGCTCACTGAGGTCCTACTTGCTGGACAGATGTGCAGAGCACTGTCAGGCCTCCCAGGTGGATAGTGGAGACCAGGGCTGAGCAGGGCCCTGCCTGCGCTGGCTCCCAAGGGGCATCTGCCACTAAGGCAGGGATGTTGCCTGGGGAAACCTCTCCTGTGACCAGCTTCTCTGTCTGTCCCTAGGTGCTCAGGAGCTGGTGCGGATGGACAGGTAAGGTCCAGGGAGACCTTGAGAAAACCTCTCTGGGAAGCTGTCAGGGAGGAGATATTTCTGTGCAGAAGGGCCCCTATTTGACCACATAGCAAGTTGGTCAGAGCGCACCTGCCATCGGCTGCTGAAACCTACACAGCTGTTCTGGCTGGCTGTTCTCCCTGCCACTCTGCACCCAGCCGACTGAGCTCTGATTCTCTTAGATGGGCCAGGCACCCACCTTTGAGCCTCAGTGGTCAGTCTGGGCTAGGATGGGGAGAGGAAGAAGCAGCTAATCTGAGGCAGATACTGAAACATGCAAAAGAGGCCCATGAGCCCACTCAGGCCACACACCTGGAGCTGTGGTTCCCCACTGCAGGGCACTACCAGGTCGTCCTGTCAGATCCTGTAGGCCATGAGGGCAGAGGTCAATGGGACCCAGAGTGGCATAGCAGGCCTGGAGTGGAGTGGATAGGGGTCTGTGTATTGGTGCACTCTGGACAAGAAGCTGGCATGCAGCCTGGCCCCGAGGATGTGTTTGGAATAAGCCACACTCAGAGACTTAGTTCCAGGGCCTGTGACTCCAAGCTCAGAACTGCTCTGGGGGTTCCATAGGATGATGTTCAGACAGGTCAGAGGAAGTTCTGCTGGAATTTCAGAGTTGGAGGCTCTTGAGAGGTTATCTCACTCCCACCCAGGAAAAGAGAACTTCTTCCTTCAGCTCAAGACAAGCTTTGAGGATTTTCAATGCTAATGCCATTAACTAATAACCAAAGAGAAACCTGTCCTCAGACTCCTAGGGATGGTGTCCTGGCTGGGCCTGGTGCTGTAGGTCAGACCACAGGGAGGAACTGGGTCAGTTCTGATGCCCTCAGCTCAGGGCAGTTGGAAGAGTGCAGCCCATGGTCTTTTCTGGTGGGCTTGGCTTCTCCCTTCCTGGGGCTGGGGAGGCCGAGGATGGAAAGAGGGAGAGAAAAGGGGAGGTAGGGAGGGCAGAGGCCACACTGTAGGCAACACAAATGATCATTGGTTCTGATGCTCTGGCAGCAGCACTCAAGGAATCGAAAATCCTGGCTTCGAGACCTCTCCACCCTGCCAGGGAATACCAGAGGCCAAGTCCCGACCCCCACTGTCCTATGTGGCCCAGCGGCAGCCTTCTGAGTCTGGGCGGCACCTGCTCTCTGAGCCCAGCACTCCCCTGTCTCCTCCAGGCCCAGGGGACGTCTTCTTCCCATCCCTGGGTGAGTACTTCCCAACCCTCATAGCACCATGACCTGGAAGTCATGACCCATGACCTGGGAAGCATCACTCTCACTCCTAACTTCCATAAGGAGGCTTCACAACCTCATGGTATGGGGTTGGGGGGTGAGGGACAGAGGGGCTCCCATGCACTCTACTCTTTTCCTTTGCAGATCCTGTTCCTGACTCCCCAAACTCCGAGGTCATCTAGACCAGCTGGGGGCTGTGGGCAGCTGTGGCTGGGCCTAGGGCAGGTGCGCTTGAGCCTTGGAGTGGCCTCTGTGGTCCTGATCCTGGTTTCCTCTCTCCTGCTCCGAGCCTTGACCCTCAACCCCTCTGGATGCTGCATGGGAGAAGTGAGACAATGCTGGATTGCTCGGCACCTGTCCCAAGAATGCTGGGGTGCTGAGGTCCTTCCTAGAGACCTATATTCTCCAGCTATGGATGCCAAATGACCTACTTCTTATGAAGTAACAGAATTTCCAGCTTCTTCTTCTTCTTCTTCTTTTTTTAAGAGAGATTTTTTTGCCTTAGGATGTGTGTGCTTGCCGGAGAGACAGAGAGACAGAAAGCGAGACACCACACCCCTGGGGAATGGCCACACTGCAATCTCTTCTCCTCCGTTCTCCTCTCAGAATTTTGAGCACACATGCGCTCATGCCCAATGTGAGTTTCAAGCCTCTGGATCCAGTACTCGAACCATGGTTAGCCATGTGGAGCCCAGCAACATAACCATTATGCCATCTGCTGGTCCCAGAATTTCCCTCTTTGCAGCAGCCTCTCTTCCTAGGACGTGAGCCTTGGGACCTGGCACATAGATGGGACAAGATGGGCCCTCCCAGTTATGAAGTGGAGAAACTCCTCCCTCTATGGCTGTCCCTGCTCCTGCATTGCGCCTAAGGCTGCACACTTTACACTTGCTTTTTGTACCCAGGGCTCTGGGACTGGGCCTGCTGACCCCAGCCATGGAGCTTCCCCCATCTGCTTCCTACCAGCCATCTCTGTGAGGACCTGTCCACAGGTTCAGTGGATCTGGGACTCCCACTCTCTGCATTCTGGTCCCCAGAGTCCAGTGGCCCCGAAATAGGAAGTACATACCGGGGCACAGCGGCCACTGTGAGCTAACTGGAATCTTGGGCAATCCGAGACCAGGCCAGAGGTTGCAGCACCCACCACGGATGGCCCTGAGGGAGGTGGGTGGGGTCTGCTGGGAAGGTGAGTGGGAGGGGTTCCCTCCCCAGCCCTGCTCCCAGTGCTCAGTGTGGACAAAAGCGAGGACCACACCACGTCCACTCTCGGATGCTGTTGAGTATGAAAAGGGGATGTTATTAAAAACTACATGGGGCACCGGGTGCAGCCCTATGGATGAATTGTCAGAGCTGAGTTTAAACCTCCTTGCTGTTTCCCAAGTGCCCAGGGCCTAAGGAACCCTTGTATCCCCACCCCAGCCTTTGGTCTTCTGTTCCAAACAATAGAGTGGGCTTGGCCCAGTCTTCACCTCAGAGTGACCCTGTGGGGCGGGAGGATGGGGACGTCACAGAGAGTTTGTTCCCTTTCCGCTCCCATCTCCTGTTTGCAGGCAGGACCTGGATTGGTTTTTAGACACATGTACACAAGGGGAGGCCTTTAAGGGATTATGACCACAGAATTTTAAAGCATGGGAAAAGAGTTGGGGTGGGTCTCTGTACACTCTGGGGTTGAAACAAAGAGGGCAGTGCCTGAGAGCAGGGAGGGGTGAGGCTGGACTGGGCAAACCCCCTCCAGCTGCCAGAGGGACTAGAGTGTGGGAACCACAGAGGGCATAGTTCGACGTGGGCCTTTGCCTTCCAGCAGCCTACCCTGGCTCTGCCAAGCTGGGGCTGGGTTCTGACAACCAGGACTCTGGGCTGAGACAAAGGGCCCAGCAGGTAGGGAGAAGTCCTCTCACCTACCTGGAATAGGGCAGGGAGCCCCTCTACCTGTCTGGCAGCAGTGAGCCCAGGCCTGCAGCTGGACCAGGGAACCCCACCTGGACACGTGCTTCCAAGCCCACTTGTCAAGCCCAAGGACAGTGGCCACTGTGCACTTCTCCATGTCTAGGGCTCAGCTGCAGGCCTGGAGACTTGAGAAGGCGAGCATAGACCTCGTGATGAGACTGACATCTGGAGTGGCCCAAACACCAAATCCCTGGCTCTTGCTTTGTCCCTGGGGGCCCCTCTTCCATTCTGTCTGCCACCATGGACACTGGCCAGTGCCAGCTGCCATGGAGAAAGAAGGTGCTGACCTCACAGTTTGTGGGGGCTCATGGGGCAGGAGTATGAAGGTGATACCTGCCCTGAATCAGGGCTGGGCTGACCCTAGAGTCGAAAGATAAGCCCACAGACCAGACTCCTGTTCCTCCAGCTCAGGAGGAGTAGACCCTGCACTCTGAGAGAGGCTGGCCTGGCCCTAGCCCTCAGCTCTGACCTTGAGGCAGAGAACTTCTAAGAATTTGGCTACCAGACCCCAGGCCCGGCTGCTGCTGTGTGGATGGAGGGAGGAGGCCCCACAGCAGAACAGCCACACACTTCCTCCCTCGCTTCCTCCTGTGCAGCCTTGCACTCTCTACTCCAGACCCTTACAAATGAACACAACTCAGTTGTGGTTTCCTGTTTTCAGCGAAATTTACTCTACAGTCCAGGCTCCATCTTCCATCCATGACCACGGCATTGCCTGAAGCAGCCCTAGGGATGCCCTCCCTACTGCTGTCAGGGAGGGGCAGGGTGCTGGAGCAGCCCTCCGTGTTCCCTGGGGATGAGGGTGCCCCTGGGGTGCATGGGACAGTTGCGGAGCAGACACATGGAGTCTCTAAGGTGGGATGGGGAAGATGGGGCCTTAAGGAAGTTGTCTAGGTGCAGGGAGGCTCCTAGGGTACTAGATGAATCCCTGGCACTGTCTGAGGTCCTGAGAAGAAGCTGTGCCTTTAGGATCTAACTAATTGTTAGAGCAGTCGGGAATCAGCATTCTTACCAATCTCCTGACATTCACATGTAATGAAGATCCCCATGGTGGCATGGTGGTCAAGGTTGTGTATCCCACATAGCCAACTTGATACTTAGGGTCCCAGATCTGGCCGCTTGAAAATCACGCTGGGTACATGTACGTTCGTGCCCAAGATCCCCAAAGAAGGGAGAGATGGAGGAGTAGGGAATATGGAGGGTCCCTCCTCTATCTCTCTCTCTCTGGTGAGTCCATGCACTCTCTAGCAAAATTAAAAAACAATTATTTAATAAATATTCCATGGAGAGGCTGTGGGGATGGAATCTGAGGCACCATTAGGACAGTTTTGCAGATGCAGCAAGGACCGCTTGACACTCCCTAAAAACACACCACGGAGGCCATTGGTGACTGCTGTTGGCCAGGCTGGCCCTGATGGGGAAGTCTGGTCATGTGTGCTGGGGTGACCATGTAGGAACCCCAGCACCTGCTTCCCAGTCCTGGGCTGCCCTCACTTCTGCCTGGCCAGAGCTCCCCTACACACAGCAGTTCAGGGTCTGGGCGAAGACCTGGTGTACACTCCTCAGGGAGTGCTCCATGGTAGCAGACTTGGGAGGATGTGGTGGACTGGGGGCTGCAGAGCTCCAATCACCCTCTTCTTTGCCTTGGGCACTGTAGCCCTGCCTCCTGAAATGACCTCTCTGGTGTCACCTGTATAAAGTAGTCACTTCTCTTTCCTCCATGGACATAGTCTCCATAACTATTCTGTGAGTTCTGGAAGGGCAGGGTCCAATAAGAATGTGACCTTTACACTTGGATGCAGAACTGATAACTGATGCACAGCCACTGGCTGACGGGCTGAACCAGGACACCATGGTTCTGTTATCTCAACCACTCACAATGGCTGGGCCACCTCTGACGTTCCACCAGCTCTAGGTCCTAGCAGCTTTACCTGAAACTGGTGGGATCTCCCTGACAACACCAATGCCCTGAGCTTGTACCAGCCAGGGGAAAGATATTTCATTTTGTTTTGGAATGCTAATCTATTGGCATGGTTTCCTGGAATATACATTGAGAGGGGTTCTAAAGTATTAATATAATTTAGTGAGAAAGTACCAAGATCAACTAGCAATGCCAACTGCCTTTGGCATAGGCTAGGAAAGTGGCAGTGCGTGTGCTGTATCTGCATTTTCTGTTGTAATACTCTGCTTTCCAAAACACTTTCGAGTGCATTATTACTTGTTTGTTCTCCCATCCCTGAAAATCCCGGGAGCTTTAGTGTCTCTATTTAATGCATAGGGAAACTGAGGTTCTGAAAGTTTGCGTGTTGTCAAAAGCAGTGCATGGTGAAGCTGAGATTAATGCCTGGGTCTCCTGCTTACCAGGCCTGTGTTCCTTCCTCTTCACTGAGTTGAATGGCATTATAGGCCAGGGTCTTGCTTGGCCTTCACCTTAGACTTGCCTACAGTGCATACCAGGGTCCTGGGAGATAAGCCTGTGCCCACACATGCATGGCTCCATCTTGCCCCATCTCACTCCATATCTGAAATGTTCCTCTCTGTGCTCTGCCTCTCCTGGTCTGAGCCTTCTTGTGGGTCCACAGTCCCTGCCACTCATGTGTAGGGTCCTTTCACATCACCTCTTGCCACCTGCTTTTCTGCCTGGCCACCATGAAGCTACAGGACTCCTGGTGGAAACTGTGGCCCATGCACCCTGATCACCTGCATCAGGAGAAACAAACCCTCGGCTACCTGCTGGGCCCCAGGGTCTCTTGAAGGAACTTAGCCAGTTGTGTGTGCAGCATCTGAGCAACTGCAGAACATCCCTCAAGAAGCAAGGCTAAGGGAAGGGTCTGGATTTATTCATGCTGGGCCAATGCAGGATAGCCTAGCTGGTGTGCTGCCCAGGGCCAGGGCCAGGCTGCAGTTTCCTGAGCTCGAGCCAGTGAAAGAAGCATTTGCTCCAGCAGCAGGGTCCAAGTTTAAGAATCAGTGGAGCCTTCTACCCTAAAGACATGAGATGAGCTGTCAAGAGAAGCACCAGGTCACAGAGTATCCTGGGCTACTGCTGGGAAACTGCGTATGAGTGGGTAGTTTTTCTGTCCTTCCACCTGACGGGGGGCTTCTGCCGGTCCCTACTAGCTGGAGAAACCAGGGCTTGTTATCTGGGATTGTACTGCCTGCTGGCTGTGACTTACAGCCATTGAGGCCTTAGTCAGGCCCTCCCTCCCAGCTTCTGCCAAGGTGCCTCTGCGGCTAGGCTTAGCACTTGACCTCTCACTGCCTTCCATCCTTCCTCCTGGGGCCCAGCCTTTCCTCTTTCAGGGGCTCCCTATCCATTCCCTGGAGCTAGGCAGAGGGCGGAGGCTGCACAATGACTTCCCCGGCTGGGTGGTACACCATTGTGCGGCAGGGCTGGAGCTGGCCCGGATGCCCTCTGCAGCCCAGCTGTTCTGAGCTCTGGGTAATACTCAGTTGAGAGCTGGGTGGAGACAGCCTAGGCTGTTTGCAGGAATGTCCGGATCTCAGAAAACTTGGGGGAGGAGAACCAGGAAGAAGAGAAGAGCTCTGGTTGGGGGTGTGGCTCAGATTTCTCTTGACTTTGGGAAGCTTTTGGAAGCCAAATCCCAGCCCCCTTGCTTAGAAAGCCTCATCCTTTAAGGTAGAGATGGAAAGAAAGCCTGCACTCCTAGCATCTCTCACATCACAGAGTCCATGTGGTACATGTCCACCCTACCAGGCCATCGGCCCCTGGAGCTCCAGGCAGGGCTCTCTTTCTACATGTCCTCCCCATCATATGCCCTGGAGGGCACACCTGTGTCCCACTCACCTCTGACTTCCTAGCTCTATCTAGGGCCAGCCTGGCACACAACTGGCATTGCATGAATGAGTGAATGAATCTTAAATGTCCTTGTCCTCTAGCAAGGCTGGTCCCGTGCCAGTAAAGGGTGGCTCAAAACCAAGCAGATAACTGCAGGTGGAGTCAGAGGGGGTATACCGACCTGCTGGGTCTCTCTGGATGGGCATGTGCAGGCTGTGATTACCTCCCTAGAATCTCAGGGTGACTGGCTTGATGGCTGCTCCAGGAGGGGTGGGGACGGCCCTTCATTGCACAGCCATCCAGTCAAATCTACCCAGTGAAGAGAAGGGCCCTTCCTCTGGCCACTTCTGGCTTGGCTCTTGGCTCTGTCCTCAGGGACACTCATGATCCTGAGGGATCACTGCTCAGAGGTGAGGGCTTGGTCAGTGGAAGCAAATCTTCAAGGGTCTGGCACTCCTTGGAGGCGATGCCAATCACAGAGGGCACTAGCTTGCAGCGTCTGCCCCATCCCCACCCTGGAGTATCTAGGCAGGGGTGGGGGGCTCTTGAGAAGGCAGGGGACCAGCCCTTGAGGTAAGCGTCAGATGGAATACGATGGGAAAGGACATGTAGAAAGAGAGCCCTGCCTGGAGCTCTGAATGCTGCTCTGGGCCTGAACTGCCGGGTGGCTCCAGAAGCTATCTTGATGGTTACTTTTGCTTTGAGGCCTGAGACCAGGCTGATGCCTGCGTCCAGCATATGCTCTTCTCTGGCTGTGCTGAAAATGACTGACTGAGGAGATGGAGCCCAGGCCTCCCTCATTGCCTTCTTACTCAGCTGCATTTCAGGCCAGTGACCATACTGCCCTCCTCTCTGGTGCCTGGCACACAGTAGGTATTCAGGGAACAGGGGATGAGTGAATACATGAGTGAATAATGAATGAATGAAAAATACAGCCTGGGCCTGTCTCTCACACTATGCCCCTGTGGTCACTGCAGTTCTTTACTGAGAACCTCCTAGAAAACTCAAAGAACGGAGATCTCTCCCAACTTGAAGAAATGGGACAGAACTGAAAAAAGGATAGACCATTTTTGACCTAATTTTTTCTCCTATAAATCTTTTTTGAGTTAGAACCTATGGTTTCTGTCTGTATTAAGGTCAGGAGAAAGCTGAAGTCTGAGTCAGCCCAGCAGGTCACAGACCCTCAGACATGGCCTTGGGAACCCCATTCCTGATATCAGTCATCCTGAGGGTGTTTTCAGGGGCCTGGGGGAGCATAGCCAGGGAGGGTCAGGGTGAGGAGGGAGGATGCCACTCAGCTTCCCACACTGTCACCAGGGAGCTGTTGTGTGCCGAACTCTGCGTCTAGAAGGGCCAGATGTCAGGACGACATGTGAGGAGGGAGCTCACGGTCCCCATGGGGCTGCCATGGATCTCTGCAGAGGGTCAGGCCAATAGATGGAAACTCTTTCTGACCATGGGGACTAAACTCAAGTTTTGCAGGGATTTCTTAGATGAGGGGACTTTGCAAAGTTGTGGAAAATGGAATTAAAGTATGAATTTTCGCATGCAAAACATGTGAAACCCATGCATAGATTTTTCATAATACACATTTCCCATGAACTTTTGGCAGATTCCCTCAAATAGTGGTTGCGACGAGGTTGATTTCTTGTTTTTTCAATTCCTATTTCTTCTGGGAACCTTCACACTCTGGGTCTTAGAATGTAGGGTTTCACTGATGGCTGGGAAACCCTAGGACTGTGGGTGGGAGCAGCAGTGGGACTAGAATGTTGTCTGGCCTGTATGGTGGGGGGCAGCATGGCAAATGCCGCAATGTGTCCACCCCGAATCTCCTCCTACCTTTTCCTCACTGACAGAGTCTTGCTTTTATTTGGGCCAGTGATATATTTGGTCCCCAAGTAGTAAGTCAGCCGTGACAATCCTGTCCATCATTTCCCCCAGCTTCCTTTGAAGGTAGGGTGCCCATGTGACCCCTTCTGGCCAATGAGACAGCAGAACTCTGGAGGGTAGTTCTGGGAAACTTCACTTTCTTGATAAATGAGCAGAAGTGGCTTGCATAATTTTTTGTCTTTTTGTCCTCTTCCTGCCTTGAATGTCGATATGCTGGCTAGAGCGGCTATTTGCAACGGTGAGGGAAAGGCAGGAAACATTGTCTGTGATGTCATGGAGCATGTAATCAACATTTGCACTTTCATCATTTTCCTTACGTGAGAAGATGCATTCGGATTTAATGAGTCCATGCTAAAGTTTCCGTGACTTGTAGCCAAACACATCTCTATTTGCTACTGGAGGAATAACCAAGATGATTCACCTTGAAGCTATAGCTGGGGACGAGTTACCAAAATTGGGTCCCTCCATGTCACCACAATAAAGGATACCTGCTTCCCCCTCCTCCCTGTTAGTCACGTGTGCCCTATAAATGTGCCTGTTTAGCCCACTGGGTGTGAATAGGCAAGGTGATTATTAGTGACACTGGGCAACCCTGAGGATGCCCAGGGCAGTGCTAGAGCCAGTCCCATTTCCTAGGCTCCTTGGCACACAGTGGTGGGTTTTCTGGAATTATTAGCTCAATTCCTACCACCTTCTCTAGAGACATTCTGGATAAGCAGTCCAGCCCAGACCTGCTCTGACACGCCACCACCACCACCCCCCACCCACAGTGCACTTGCCAAAGGGGAGGGGGAATAACAGAGTCACCTGCTTGGGGGAAGAGGAGCAAAGTTGAGGTTTCATTCACAAGCTGGGTCCTCCGAGTGGCAGACTGTAAAAATGCCCCAATTCTTTATCCTTCCTATATCTGCACTCTGTGATACTTTGCAGCTTATTCCTTCCCATGTGGAGTTGATTTCCCTATATCTTGAATATAGGCTGGCCTTGTGACCTCTTGGCCAGTAGAATGCAGCAGAAGTGACCTTGTGCCAGTTCTGAGTCTGGCACTTGAGAGGCCTTCCATGCTTCAGCTCTCTCTTCTTGACTGACTGCTTTTCTTCCTCTTTTCTCCTTTTTCTGAATTCATGATAAAGGGTATGTGCATGTGCATGAGAGAGATGAAGGGAGAGAGGAGCACCTTTGTAGTGTCTGGTCATGCCATGAGCCCCTTCCCCCAGTCCTCCAGCCTGTTAGATCTTGGGTACTTGCATATATGCCCAGGGCATTTCAGGTCTACCAGGCTGGGCATTTGAACCACGGCTGCCATGTGGAACCTGGCTTCTCTGGAGCAGCACATTCCTACTGCACCATGAAGTCTGCCCTTCTGGACCCTTTCTGTGTCTGTGTGAACAGACATGGGCTAGCCATCTGGGGAAGAAGTCACCCCATCACTCTAGTACCACCCAGTTGAACCTCAGATGCACAGACACCCAGCTGCCATGCAGCTGCCCACACATGAGTGAAGGAGCCCAACTTGGAGCAGGAGAACTGCCCAGCTAAACCTGGTCTGAACTGTGAGCCTGCAGAATTGCAGCTACATAGATGGCGACTGCTTTAAGCCTCTGTCTTATCTGGTTTATAGTGCATTGTTCTTCTGGCATAGGCAGCTGAGGTGATCCTCCTCCTCCAGCTTTACCCAGGGCTCCCACAAACATGAGCTAACTTGATTCCCTAAACAACACCCACGAGCTAGATGTTATCTCCCTTTTGCAGATGACCAAATTGATATTCTTTTTTTTTTTTTTTTTTAGAGAGGTTTTCGCTATAGGCACGTGCGCTTACCAGAAAGAGAGAGACAGAGAGACAGAAAGCGAGAAATCACCCCCACCAGGGGAGATGGCCATAATGCAATCCCTTCTCCTCCATTCTCCTCTCGGGATTTTGGGCACGCACGTACACGCACCCGGCATGAGTTTAAGCCACCGGGTCCAACACTTGAACTGCGGTCGGCTACATGGGAGTTTAGTGACAGCCATTACGCCAGCTGCTGGTCCCAGACCAAACTGATATTTTAAGAGGTTCTGACTAGCTTATAGTCATGCAGCCAAGTTTGCAGAGCTCCTGACTCCAAACCCTCTGCTCTCCATGTACAAACTGCTCCCACAGCAACCCAGCACCCAAGAACTGTCACCACTCAGCTGCTATGGCCTGCACCTCCTTCTCCAACCGTGTGAGCCTTCAACATTGCCATGGGCAGCCACCCCACTCATTCAAGCCTCTGCCTGGACATGGGTCATCAGTCCCTTCCAGCCCTGATGTGTTGTGTAAGTCTGTCACAACAAGGTGATGTGGGGAAGAGGGCCAGAGGGCACCTTTTTCATAAGGCACTGCCACGTGGGTTAGCGTGGTCCCACGAGCACAGCAGGATTCATCTCCTACTTGCTCGCTAGCCAGGCCCGGATATAGAGGCTCAGTCTGCAGCACCCCATAAGAGAGGTTTTCGCTATAGGCACGTGCGCTTACCAGAAAGAGAGAGACAGAGAGACAGAAAGCGAGAAATCACCCCCACCAGGGGAGATGGCCATAATGCAATCCCTTCTCCTCCATTCTCCTCTCGGGATTTTGGGCACGCACGTACACGCACCCGGCATGAGTTTAAGCCACCGGGTCCAACACTTGAACTGCGGTCGGCTACATGGGAGTTTAGTGACAGCCATTACGCCAGCTGCTGGTCCCAGACCAAACTGATATTTTAAGAGGTTCTGACTAGCTTATAGTCATGCAGCCAAGTTTGCAGAGCTCCTGACTCCAAACCCTCTGCTCTCCATGTACAAACTGCTCCCACAGCAACCCAGCACCCAAGAACTGTCACCACTCAGCTGCTATGGCCTGCACCTCCTTCTCCAACCGTGTGAGCCTTCAACATTGCCATGGGCAGCCACCCCACTCATTCAAGCCTCTGCCTGGACATGGGTCATCAGTCCCTTCCAGCCCTGATGTGTTGTGTAAGTCTGTCACAACAAGGTGATGTGGGGAAGAGGGCCAGAGGGCACCTTTTTCATAAGGCACTGCCACGTGGGTTAGCGTGGTCCCACGAGCACAGCAGGATTCATCTCCTACTTGCTCGCTAGCCAGGCCCGGATATAGAGGCTCAGTCTGCAGCACCCCATAGAGCTGCTCCTGGAGAGCAGAGAGAACCAAATAGATTCTGAGACTCCAGTGAGAATCCAGCACCCCAATATGCACACGACAGTCCCTCCCAAGCCCAATTAAGTTGTCACAGAGTCAGCTACTGTGTGGAATTCCATTCCTACCCTCTGTTCCCCTCACCGTAGACCGAGCTGCCCCAGCCCACCTTCTGTCCCCTGTGGCTGCACCCTCACTCACCGACAAGGTGGGGGTGCCCTCGTCCTCCACAGTGACCACCAGGTGGTAGAAGCTCTGGCGCTCGCGGTCAGGCGGGGCAGGTCGAGTGGCGATCTCGCCGCTGATGCGATCCATGCGAAAGGTCATGTCCTCATTGCCCTCAGTGATGTAGTAGGACAGGATGCTATTGATCCCGATGTCACGGTCGGTAGCTCTCACCTGGACCACAGCAGTCCCCCCGCCCACATTCTGGGAAGAGAGTAGCAAAGTGGTTATTTTGGATTCAAGGCCTTTGGGGCAACATGTAGCACTTACTCCTGGGAGCCCAAGGACTTTCCATGGTGCTCCTGCAAGCTTTGCTCTGCCTTCCTGGAGCAATTATGAGGATGACAAGGAGAAGATGGTGAATATCCCATGGGCACCTGCTACATGCTAGGTCCTACAGTACCTGCATCACCGCCCTCTACAACTCTACCAGTCAGGTACTGGTATCATCCCCATTTATGGATGGTAAAACGTACAGGGAATGACTGTGTGCAAGTCCACCCAGGGAGGCCAGTGGACTGAACCAAGGGACTCTCCCTTATACCATCCCATCTTCATGGACATGCCACCTGGCATGATACCCAAAGATGCCAGGGCTAGTGTTCTCCTAAAGTGGCTCAACTTCAAGACTGGGTAATAAATACATTTTTGAAAAGGCAACTCTTCCAGGGTAAACCTGAGTGTTCCGTTGGGTAAAAGACAGTGTTGCTCATTTCTTCTCTCTTCGTTTCTTCCCGATCACAAAAAGATACTGAGTCTTGGACTTAGGCTAGGTATTAGGGGCATCTGTAAGTATGCATGTTTGAGACCACAGGGCCTGGTGGGCCAGGTAGACATGGAAGCAGGTGCCTCCCCGTTGGCTCTCACCCACTGTCCACCTAGATGTCCAGCTACACGGTGCCAGAGCTGCCCTCACCTCGTTCACACTGACATTGTATCCAAAGGGACTCTCGATCACTGGAGGGTTGTCATTGACGTCCAGGATGGTCACCTGCAGGATGTGGTCCTTCTTCCGTGGAGGGGTACCACAATCGGAAGCCACAACCTGTGAGGAGGTATGGACTAGAGTCAGGGCTAAGGGCAAGGGGAGGATCAGGAACATGGAGTCTACAGGGCTGTCCACTGGCAGGCAGGACTTGGAAGGGCTGAGAGACTCACTGATCCACCCCTGACCTGGGGGTCCTGGCCTCCCTGGGCTCTGCCCACAGCTTTCACCTCTGCCCCTGCTCAAATAGTCATTGTTCAATTCTTGTCTGGCTCAGGAACCTTATTTGGAATCTGAGTACCCACATCTTTACTTCCTGACCTGACCTGACTGTATTTCTGGGGTGTACCATCCTTGACCATGACCCTGGGCCTGCAGCCTGACCCAGAGCTCCTGCCTTTAGCCTCCAAAGCTTCTATTCCCTTCACTCAGATCCAATCTTTCCAGCAACGAGCTGAGTCCAACCACAGGCAGAGCCTGCCTGAAAGCTTCAGTGCTTCCAGATGGCCTCAGGCCTGCAGAGGTGCACTCCTGAGGTCTCCAGGGCGCCCCAGTAAACATGCCAGCCACAGTGGCTCAGAAGTAACGATGGCATTTGTGGCTCCTCACACCTGCACTCTTTTCTCACCCTGGCAGAGGCAGGCCGGGTACGGCCTGTTGTACCAGTGGGGAAAGTGAGGCCTGAACAGAGTAAATAACCTGCCCAAGGTCACACTGCATTTGTGGAAGAGTCAAGACTACCAGTTCTTCCAGGCTTTGTCTCCTGGCTCTCAAGGCAGAGACTGCGACCTCAGCTGCTTCCTCTGGGAATACAGAGATGCCTGTGGGCCAGTCTTTCCTGGCTTGTTCTCACTGTGCTCTTGGTGCTGGGTGTGCAGCCTACCCCATGTTACTTGGTGACAGCAGGAAAGCTGACTGGATGTGCTGATGGAGAGCTCTGTCCTGGGTGGTCACTACTTGCCAGTCCAGGGACTGAGCCAGCTGTCCCCTAAGCCCGAAGGGGGCCAGTCCTTACCTTGAGGATGTAGTGGTCCAGCTCTTCCCTGTCCAGCGGTCTGGCCACAAACACTTCACCAATGGAGTCATTGGTGGTGATGATCTCAAAGGCCCCAGCAATGTTGCCAGAAGCCAGCGAGAAGACCACCTGTTGAGAGGGGTGACAGGAGAGAGGGACAGGGGTGAGGAGGTAGGGAGGAGTGGTCTCAGGCCCAGGGGGCCTGCCCACCAGGCCTTGTTCAGCAAGGTATTGGAGAATAGTCTGTTTAATGCAGATGTGGTTTATGTCCCTTGAAAATGGAGAGGCAGGCCCAACAAGGCAGCTCAGTGCCTGCGGCACATTCCTGGGTCTGTGGGATGTCAGCATATTGGCTGGGGTCAGGAGACTGGGGGGTGGGTCCGCTGGCACTCATGTCTTCCCAAGGTGGAGGGGAAGGCCCACGGATTCCAACAGCTATTCCAACAGTTCTGTCAAAAAGCAACTACTGGATTCCCTCCTCAGCACAGAGAGGAGGCCCAGAAACATGCAACAGCTGGCTGAGGTCACAGCTCATAAATGCCAAATGGACTTGAACCCGCCTACAGCTGCCCCCAAAGCCAACATCCCTCAGCCTCCAGAGGTGTGCAGGCCATCTTCAAAACCTGCAGAAGCAAGCACACAGCTCACAGAGCAGACAAAAGCAGGGTTAATGTCGACGTACTCTATCACTCCCTCCACTTGTGCTCTGGGGTGTCTGAACTTGGGCTGATGGGGACTGCCTCCTGCAGTGGAGCTGGGAGTGGGAGCTGGACGAGTGTGTCCTCCCAGGGACCTGGGGCTGCGTGGGAAGGGTTGGTGTCTAGGCTGGCACATAGGAGCAAGGTGCCATGTGGTTTGTGGCTATGGGTATGGAGCCACCCGGAAGAGTTAACCCTTCTGCTGCCACCTGGCTGTGGGGGCTGGTCCGTAGCTGGCTTTTGGACTGGGCCTATTTGACCCAAATAGGGCCACTGGCATGCACAGCTCTAAGAGGCAGTATTGCCTGTCTCCCTGACCACAGATGTGGTGAGTGCAGGGGCCTCCGCTCCTGCCTGGGGCGGGATGGCATCAATGGCTGTGGAGACCCCAGTGGTGGGCTAGATCTTAGTTATCTCACTCGGTGCCCACCTGCCCGTTGCTGCCAGCATCGGGGTCCTGAGCCTTGACGGTGGCCACTCGCTGGCCCACGGGGCAGTCCTCGGGCACACTGACCGCTGAGTCAGAGGTGAAATCAAACCGAGGGCTGTTGTCATTCTCGTCCAGCACAGTGATGTAGACCTGAGGGGTAAACGTCATCAGAGACCCACCGCCCCTTTGCCCTCCCTGGCCCCAAACTCCGGGGCCCTGGTGTGGGTCAGTTCTGGTACATCAGCAAGCTTTTGGAGCCCACCAGGGTCAATCCTGACTTTACAAAGGAGACTCCAAGCCCATTTTTCCTAGCAGTTTGGCGAGGGCGGGGTGGTACTACACACACTCCATGCTGGGACCCAGGAGGACAGAAGCTCACAGAGCTGGTGGTGATAGGAGAAGTGGAAAGCAGGGCCCTGGCTAAAGGGGAAGGAGACTAGGAGTGCCAGCCTGGAGTCAGCATCACTTCCTGTTCTTCAACAGAAGCAAGGAATCCCAATTTTTAAGTGAAATTAGCTGATGAGTAATACAAATTGAAAAATACTGTTTCAGCCAGCTAAAATATATCTGGTGGCCAGATGTTGCTTGAAGGTCTCCTTGTTTGCAACCTCTGGATAAAATGGAAGGGTAGAAGGCCCAGAGCATAAAGGGTCCGTACGGGGGCTTGGTGGTCTGGGTGGGGAGAGGGACAGGTGGGACAGGGAAGCGAATCTCCATGGTCAGATAGAACCAAGCACATGCAGATTCCATGCCAACCGCACACTGTCCTGTGTCCCTATCTCGGGCTTCTTGTGGAGGGCACCTAGTGAGCCGGGAGAAAAGGCCGCTGTGGGCGAGGCCACAGGCCATAGAGGCTGGGACCACGGGTGCTGTTATGCTCACTGAGGGGCTTGCGGAGGCTCAGGCTTTACGAATCTCAGGGCAGGCCTCCTCCCACTGCCCCACCCCAGGCCAGACACCACTCTCTGCTCCCTGGACTTCCTGGACGCCTGCCTTGTCAGTCTGCACAGGGCCAGCTGCTGAGCCTGACCACACTGTAGAGGAAATTCCGTTTCATCCTCTCCCCCAATCGGGTTTTACTTCCTGGTTCCGGCCATGCTCCCACATCATTAGGCAGCTGTCAGACCTGAAGGGGAACAAGTCCAGGCTTCCCAGCAGGACCAACCCCACCATCTACCCGCTGTGCAATTTGGGAAAAGTTGCTCAACCGCTCTGATTTTCCATTTTCTCAGTGGAAAATATGAACGAGAACACCAACTGCACCGGGATACTGGGGGGAATAACTGCAAACAGAAAGCTCGGGGGTATGCAATACTTCCTGCCTGGCAGAAACCTCACTCCATGAATTTTGGTCAAGGAGTTCCTCAAAGTTCCTGCGCCTCAGTCTTCTCATCTGTGAGATGGGAAAACCTACGCTTGCCAGGCACTTGACAAATAAGGGCCCTACTTAACTCTTCTGAGTTTTGGGTCAGCCAGGAAGCCCAGGAGCCTCAGCTGGGAGCTGCAGAACACAGGCATCTGCCTACCATCTGCCACCCTAGGACTCTGCTCACTGGGTGCCCTCTGGGACCCCAGGGGGACAGTTCTCACAGTTCTCAGGAGAGAATCTGCAGATAAGCCATCTGACCTCTCCTCAATGCCCTCCCTCTGGTGGAGACCTTGTTCCTCACACCACGAGGCCTTTGCTCATGCTATTTCCTCTGCTCTTCCTTCTCGGCTATGTTAACGCCTATGCATTCTGCAAACCTCAGCTGTGTCACTTCCTCAGGGAAGCCCATCTCGATTTTGCTGACATCTTGTTATAGGCTCTCCTGGGGTCTACGTTTTTTGGTGTGATAATCTGACATCATGGTCCACATCTTCCTCCCCCATTCAAAGGTCTGAGGGTGTTAATCTAGACCTTTTATGGCAGAGCCACCACGCCCCCCCTTCCCCAGTCTGCCCCTTCCTGCCTGCCTCCCCACCCCTCTAGGGGCTGCAAAGGCTGCTGGGGACAGGGAGGAGTCAGGTGGAGGTGAGCTGTGGTTTGGGTTCCGGCCTGCTAGCAGAGGAAATGGTGCCACCTTTAAAGGGCCCCTCACATTGCCTCCACCCTAACACCTCAAACGGTGTTTGGGACTCACAGGGCTGGTATATCTGGGGCAGCAACTCTGGGAGCCTCTGAGAGGAAGCCAGGCCCTGTTTCTTGAAAGAGGAGGAGTGACTGTGGAAATAGAGGCCTGAGCAGGAGTGTGCACTCCGAAGCCCTCACCACGCGGAGGAAGCAGCTGCCTGGACCAGAGGGGCACAGGCAGCCTCCGGGGCATCCCCGCCGCCACAGATACCCATCAGGTTCCCCTTGGCCTCAACTCCCAGACTCCTCGTGACAACCGAGGGGTAAGGGACAAATGGGTGCATTTCATGGATGAAGGTACTGAGGTTCAGTGAGAGCCCTCCTTAACCTGAGTCTCTGACTCTTCGCTGGGAAGTCAGGAGGCTGGGCTGGGAGCTGCAGGACATGGGCACTTGTCCACCGTTAGCTGTCCTAGGGCTCTGATCTCTGGGACCTCTGGGGACCGAGGGAACTGTGTGGTTCATTGCTGCTTGTGGCTCATTCGCCACTGGGCTGGTCCCTTGGACAGAGGGGCCACGACCAAGGCCAGTGGAGCCAGGCGTTTCTGGGAGTTGGGGGGCTGAGGACCCAGGCAGCTGTGGTTGGCTCTCAGCCTGGATGCTGGGTTGGCTTCTACCCCTAGACTAATGTGAAAGGGACCCAGTGGGGAGTGGCAAAGTGGCTGTAACCAAAGCTGAGGAGGAGTTGACATTCCAGGTGGGCTCCAGATGGCACCTGACCTGACTGGACAGGGCTGAGGCCCATCAACTGCTAAGTGTCTGGATGATTGTCACTCTGAGGGACCCCCCTGGGGCCCGTTCCTATTCCAAGCCCTGGCCTGATCTCCCCTGTCTTCTTCTCCCTTTCAAACCGGCCTCCCCGCCTAGAAACCCTGTCTGCCATCTGGGAGCTGAGCGCCCCCCTCCCCCTGCCCCATTTCTCTCAGCACTGTCTGCCCTGCCTTTACCAGAGACTGGCCAAGGGTGGCAGGCTTCTCTGCCCTTCTCAACACTCCCCAGTTCCAGGCACTGTGCACCTCATGTCACATGTTTGTTATACCAACCTTCAAGAGAGGGAGGGGTGTCCTTTACCGACGTGGCCGTCACTGGGACAGAACAATAAGCCTACAGTACCCTCCTCTAGGACTCGCTCACAGAGGGCTTCCTTCCTATGATCCCCTGCCACCTTTGTCGCTACTTCTAAGGAAGGCAGGCCTGTGGGTATGACCCCCATTTTACACTCAAGGAAGGGAAACAGGTTAAGCAGCTTCCTGTGTCACACAGCCAATGTGGAGCAGACCTGGGATGAGGGCTCGGTGCCCTCCATTGTATGTTCCAGTTCATCCTTTGTTACTGCACCCCATACCCCAAGACTCCTCAGGGACTGAGGAGGACACAGAGGGCAGAGCTGGAGGCAGGGGACATGTCCAAGAGGGACCTGACTCCAGGTGGGAGAGTGAATGTGCGGGGAGGTGGCGAGCGTCTGAGTGAAGACCTGCTGCAGGCCCGTTCGTGTGGTCTCTCTCTGGGTAGGTGGGAAGGTCCAGTACCATGCAGGGCTGAGTCAGCACCAGCTATGGCCAACAGTCCCGGAGCCCTGGTCCACAGGTGACTCACCTTCTGCAGGCAGCATCGGCAGGGAAAGGGCAAGGAGAGAAAAGGCAAAGACCCGGTGGTTAGCAGTCTGTGGCTCCAGCAGGCCCCATCCCCCACAGTACTCTGTCGGGGATGCCACCCTTCCAACTAGCTGAAGTCTCACCCCTGGCCTGGGCTGCCTGCGAAGGTGTGGCAGGGCTAGCCCCAGCAAGGTCCTGGGGTCTCGTGACCTCTGCCCACTGCCTGGCCCACAGGTGGGGTAGCTGCTAAAGATGTGGGTTTGGAAATGTCCTGAGAGCTGATGGGCTGCATCTGTGGGGCTCTCACCAGGGACCCACTCACCACAGTGGAGTCCACCTTGGGACCCCCGTCGTCTGCCACCACTGTCAAAGTGTAGAAGTCGCCTTTCTCTCGGTCCACCTGGCCCTTGACCGTGATCACACCCTGCAGGGAGAAGGCCACATGGGCCAATGACAACATCACACCCATGAGGCAGACCCCACCCTGCCTCTTCTCCACCCCCAGTTGTCCCATGCGCCAGGCAAACCAGACTCTGCCCACACTCCCAACCTCCACGTCATTCCCTCTGCTGGTATAACTTCCTCACGGAGCTGACAGTCGAAATCCTCCTTTACTCTCGAATCATATGCGACCTCCTCTATGAAGGCTCCTAGCTCCTCCAGCCAGGTACGATGGCTCTCCCACCAGGGCTCCTATTTGGGTTCTCTCTTATACATCTATCGTGGCTCTTTTCACATCTTTCCTGTGCATCCTTAACTATGCCCACTTCCATTCCTGGCCTGAGAAGTCTCCAAGGCCAGGAGGGATCTCATTCATTTTCATGTTCCCAGTGTCCCCCGGAACAAGGCCTGGCACATGAAGTGATCCTTAGCTGTCTGTTTTCAAAGAAGGGATTCTGATAAGAGACACGAGAAACAAAGACGGAGGAGTGGATAAGAGAGAGTTGCACAGTCACCTAGCTTAGAGGAGCTACTGCAGGGACCAGGCGATGGCACAGTAGCGATGCAGCTGGACTCTTTTGTGTCCTGGGACCTCCCTCTGAAAGCCAGGTGTCTGTAAACATGATCCACCATGACTGAGGTAGCCATGATCCACAGTGGATCCTGACATGAAGACCCTGTTAGGGGTGCATGTCCCTCTCTCTCTTTCATGGAAGAAATAAATATATAAACTTGACCAGCTCTGAGGCCTAGTGGTAAAGGGGGCCAGCCTTGTGGCCTAGTGGTTAAGGCCTAGTGTGTGCATGCCTGCCTGAAGTCCCAGCAGAATAGAGGCGTGGAGGAGCAAGGATTTCAGGATGGCCCTGTCCCATTGGAAGGTGTTTTCATCCTCTTCCTTTCTCTGTCTCTCTTTGGTGAACGCATATGCCTTCCAGCAGATTTTAAAAAAATAACCAGAAATAGCTATTGCGATGAAGCACACAATTTACTAGGAGTTCTCAGAAAGTTCATAGAAAAAAGTATTATGAAAAAACTATACGTAGATTCCACTTATTAGGGGAAAAGCCTCAAAGGAAATTCACTAAATGCTTTGAGAAGTTAGACTGGCAGAAGAAGAATGACATTTTCTTTTTTTCTTCACAATTGTCTGACAACTTTGGACACACATATTTTAAACTGAAAAATATGTATAAGATAGAAAAAAAACAAAAAGTAGCAATGTATTAAAGTAATCTCTAGACTTCAAAAAAAACTATACATAGATTTAAAAATTTTTCTGCATGCTTAATTCTGTATTCCATGAATTTTTTGAAAGTCCCATCATCTATCTGAGCTTCCTACCAGCCAACATAAAACAGGAAACAGGATGACCTGTATAGCTTTCTGTGATACTGTGATATAAGAAATACATATTTAAACTCTGTCCCTAGTTCCTGGAACAGAGTTCCTGAAAACCTTGGCATTTTCTGAGCAGTAAAGGAGTCAGGAACATCTTTTGTTCTAATATTTGCCTTCAGCCCAGTTGCTGACACAGAGCTCCTAATCCCTTGGAATTTCCTGGGTGACAGGAGTGTCTTTTGTTCTAAGGAGGTGGGCTCTTGGGGAAAGACCAAACTGGGATTAGAAACTCGAACTTCCAGTCCCACGTGCCCATGCTCCAGGGAGGGAAGAGGCCCTAGATGTTGAGTTAATAATTGATCATGCCGATGGGATGATTTAGGGTGGTGATAAAAATCTCCTAATGGTGGGGCCTGGAGAGTTTCCAGAGTGCTGAACACATGCAAGTTCCTGGAGAGTGGCACCCCTGGAGTGGGTGTGGCAGCTCTGTGCCCCTCCCCAAACCTTGCCCTGAGCGTTTCTTTATCTGGTCCGGACCCTTTAAGGAGTCCTTTCCATGGGGGAGGGCTGTGGGAACATCTGATTGACAGCCAGTCATTCAGACAGGCGGGAAAATTACCCTGGGGCCTGCACTTGGCATCTGAAATGGGGGCAGCGCTGTGGGACCAAGGCCTGCACCTGCGGGGTCTGACACCAGCTCCAGGGAGACAGCGGCAGGACTGAGTTAACTTGTAAGACACCCAGCTGGCATCTGCTGGAGAAATGTGGGATTGCGACTGCAACGCCAGCTGCAACGCCAGGCACAGATGCTCTGAACTGAGTTGACTTCCGGGATTCCGAGCTGGTGTCCCGAGAGTTGCAGAACTGGTTGTTGGTGCAGAGAAAATCTCCACGTGTGTTTTGGTGACTGGAGGAGAAATATTCTGTATGGATGTAGAATATGGATGTAGAAGGGAAAGCAGTGGTGTTTCCCACTGTGCCCTTCACTGCCTAGTGACAAGGATACCAGGTTGCCTCGGTATAAACTTTATCTTAACCCTCCATATGAAAGGGATGTACGTGGCGACGGCTATCTCAAGGACACTATATGACAAAGAGGAGCCCTGTGCATGTAGACGCTCGATAAATGTTGGTTAGACTCAGAGGAATGGTGCTCCCTACCCCAGGGCAGCCCTCGCCGTGGTCCCCAGCGTCTTACCGTGAGCGCGTCTATCTTGAAGAGGGCTTTGGCCTGGGCGCTGGTGTAGGCGTCAAAGCGGTAAGTGATCTGGTTGAGGTTGTCAATGGAGTAGGCCTGCACCCGCACAATCTCGGTGCCCAGGGCCAGGTTCTCCAAGATGGCAGCCTCGTAGGAGGCGTTGGAGAACTGCACGGCCTCATCCAGCTCGTTGAGCAGAGTGACGTAGACGCTGCAGAAGCCCTGGTTGAACGGGGGGGCCTGGTCGGTGGCAGACACGTTCATCAGGTAGCTGGTCTTGGTCTCGTAGTCCAGGTAATCCACGGTGATGATGAGCCCCGTGCTCTCGTCAATCTCGAACTTCCCCTCCGCGCCTGACAGGATGCGGTAGTTCACCAGACCACCGTCCCCTGTGAGAGGACATGGACGCTGTGCAGCTCCCGAGAGGGAGAAGCCTGCCCTGTGACATAGCCAGTGCTGTCACTGAGGGGCGAGGTGAGGGACTTTGGCTGGCTCCCCCACATGCACTGCTCCACCTCTGTGGGTCAGAGCATCCCAAGAGATGTGGCAGAGGATGCATCAAGGTCAGAAGATAGCAAGGCCTACCCCCGTGTTGGCCCCCTTCTCTGGGCTTCACCTTGGCATAAGAGATATGCCAGTGGTGTGGACAGGTTGTTCTGGGAGTGGCTTAATGGGGGAGCCTGAGGCATTCAAGGATGATGAGGCCCCATGGGAGTGGGATGGGTGAGCTGGGAGGGTCACTGAGCAATGGCGTCCCCGCTGGCCTCACCGGTGTCTCTGTCTGTGGCTCGGACGACAATGACCGATGTGCCGATGCCCGCTGTCTCACGCAGGCCCAAGCGGCTGTACTGCTGCTGTGTGAACACCGGGGCCTCGTCATTGACATCCTCCACGTATACAATCACCTGCAGGGGCCACGCCAGGGTGTAAGGTCAGGTGTGGAGGCCGGAAGTCAAGAGTTTGGCCCTCTGTGGCCTGTTTGTGTGGGCACTGCTCTCCTTGGCTGGTGGGGAGCTCCCTCTGGAGGGCCTGGGGCTGTCATCTTGGGCCCTGTGTCTTTCTGCCTTGCCCAGTACCCAGCTGGTGGCAGGTGCGTGAACATTATTTGTTCAGGAAGGAACCTTGTCTTCCTCTTGGCTCTGCTACTAACCCTGTGGGAACCTGCAACTAATTAGTGACTCTTCTGAGCCATCGAGTTTCCCAGCTATAAAATGGTAATATTAATATAATAATTCATACTCCATGCCACTCCTAAGGTTGTTAGGAAGACAAAATGGGCCAGGGCCCACAAAAGTGCTTGAAGAGGTTCAAAGTGAGCCCATTCAAACATCAAAATATACAGAGGAGAACAGACATAAAAATTTAATGGCAGTTGTGGAGAAGGATGTCAGCGCCCAGACCCCTTTACAATTGGCATGCACCTTCTTGGGGCCAGCGGCCAGTACCTGCGGCTCTTGGCAGAAGGCTAACCCCATCCCACCCCGCTGCACAAAGCCTGCTGAAAACTGACACCCAGACAGCAGAAGGGCCTGGGAATTTCCGTTCCCTGGGGCAGCTCTTAGCCATAACAGATGGGCAAGGAGTACAAATACTCCAGCTTCCTTGGTCCTGTTGGGGCAATAAGAGTTCGTTCGTTCTCTCTCTCTCTCTCTCTCTCTCTCTCTCTCTCTCTCTCCCTGAAGGACTGAGGCAGGCACAGTACTCTTTGTGTTGCTTTGCTGGCTGATTTTCCTGGGGACACTTTCTTTCTTTCTTTCTTTTTTAAAGAGAGGATTTTGCTATAGGGTGTTTGCATTCTCTGGAAAGTCAGAAATAGACAGGCAAGAAATCACCCCCCAGGAGATGGCCATGCTACAATCCCTTCTTCTCCATTCTCCTCTCTAGATTTTGGGCACACACACACATGTGCCAGGTGTGAGTTTAAGCTACCGGGTCTAGGACTCGAAGTGTGGTTGATTATGTGGGAGTCCAGTGACACAACCATTATGGCGTCTGCTGGTCCGCCTCCTCTTCCTCCTCCTCCTTCCTTTTAAAGAGAGATGTTTGCTACAGGGAGTGTGTGCTTATCGGAGAGACAGAGAGACAGAAAGTCAGAAGTCACCCCCTAGGGGGGATGGCCATGCCACAATCCCTTCTTCTCCATTCTCCTCTCAGGATTTCAGGCACACACATGCACGCGTCTGGCATGAGGTTTAAGCCGCCGAGTCCGGGACTCAAACTGCAGTTGACCATGTGGGGAGTCCAGTGATGTAACCATTACACCATCTGCTGATCCCCCTGGGGATACTACTAATTACTTCCACATCAATTCTTGTCTCAGGGCTTGCTTTAAGGAGTCCCAAAGACAGTGGCTACTTCTGAATTGTAGGACTGTGTTCTTTGCTTTATGCTGGGGCTGCACTAGCCCAAAACAGGAGGGCACCCAGGGAGCAACTGAGGCAGGGCCGATGGTGTATGGCACAAGCTGCATGGGGCGGCACCAGCACCAACAGAGGGGCCGAGGCAGACAACCTCAGAGAGTGTCCCTTTGGCCTCTCCCATGACCACAGGAGCCCACTCAGGCCTGGGAGGATGGGGAGTGAGCACCACAAAGAGGGCTGTTGCTGTCCAGGGACCCCACCCAAGCTGACGTCAGTCACTGTGGCCTGAAGGGGGCCCCACAAAGGGCAGGCCCTGGTGTCTCTTCCAGGCTGAGGAGAACATGGGAATTCTCTGGACAGACGTGAAGGGGCTCTGGTTGGGATAAGCAGAAAATGGCAGCTGACTACTGGGTGTCTCCACCAGGGAGGACAGGCACATAGAGCTTTCTCCACACCTCGGCTCTCAGGGTTCCCGCAGCCTGTTGTGTCATCAGAATTTTCATTTCCAGAACCCACTATGCAAACTACAGTGCCCACTGTAGAGCACAGCTGTTCACAGCTGGAACCGTCTCATTTGGCTTCACCAGAACTTGGCTGGGAAGAGCCTGGGCGGGGTGTGTGTGTGTGCATATGTGTGAGGGAGTGGGGTGAGGGGAGGAATTTGCACGGATGAATTTCGGGAACGATCTCTCTATAAACAGAAACCAACCATCCGTCCTTCAAAACTGTGAGCCTTCCCCTTCCTGAGTCTGCTTATCCAAATGACCTTGACTTCAAGAGTGGTAGGGCAAAACAGGGGCAGCCTGACAGTATGATTAGAGAAAGGAAGAGCAGGGAGGCAGCCTGGAATCTGGGGTGGCCTGTCCTCCAGGGGTCTGGCTGTAGGCCATCGCCTTGCTGGTTTCGGCCTTGTTTTCAGCAGCAGACAGGAGGCGAGACAGCATGTGGTTTGCAAGACCGAGAGACACAGATGTACAGGAAGCACAGAGGTCTGCCCAGCTCTCGCTGAGCAGGACGGAGCTACTGGGCTCCCAGAGAACCAGACCCGTTTCCTGGCCTCTGGACCTCCTCAGGGCTGGGAGAGATGTGTGCCTGCGTATGGGCACATCTGCTCCCTGAGACGCCCGGTCTCCATGAGACCTGTCTCTCTCCATGCCCCTTGGCCCCTCATCTGGGCTGTCCCTGGACTCAAGCAGAGACCGTGGATAGTCCTGCAAGCTGTCCCTCCTGCGGCTGGGAAAGTGAGCCCAGGGTGAGGTCAAATCCCCACACTGTCCAGCTTTCCCAGGTCTCAGGGGCATGGAGGCTTGCACTTCCGACTGTGCCCTGAAGAGCCCAGTGAAGAGCACGGTGCAGCGGTGCAGAGAACAGACTTGAGCTGATTGCCTGGGCGTGAAGCCCAGCTCTGCCCTTACCACTGCGGACCCTACGCAAGCCAGCCAATTCCTCTTTGCCTCGGTCTCCTCATCTGTAAAACAGACGTACTAATAGTGCCTACCTCGTGGGGCCGGCATGAGGTTAAAATGAGTTGAAGTACAGGAGGCTCTTAGGAAACTGCCTGGCGCAGCACTCTGAGGTTAATTACTCCTCAGGGCTCCTAGGAGAGGGGCAAGATGGGGAGTGAGGCAGGTATGGCTCTGGGTGCCCCAGCCCTGCTCTGGTTGGCCCAGCCTGCCTTTGATCTGTTTGACGCAGTGCTCTGGCAGGCTGCGTACCATCTTGCTTAAAAATAAAGTTTGTGGCTGCAAAGGTCTGCAGCCCCAATGATGAGGCATTGCCATCACAGGTCCCAGAGGAGGATGCTCACCTCTGGGGGGATGGGGAGACAGACAAGGAGGGCTGTGACTGGAGGTCTGAAGCCCCGGGACCTCACCCAAGCCTTGCCGATGGCAGTAGGCTCCCTTAGAATGTGTGGCCTGAAGAGGTCCCTACAACGGGCAGGCTCCGGTGCAGTGCGACGGGCATGTGAATAAGCGGTTTGCAGTCGTACAGGGGAACGTGGCTGTGGGGGACTGCTGAGTGCACCTTTGGGTAACTGCCTGGCCCGGAGATCCCAGAGGACCTGGCCCCTCAGCCATCTCCACAGGGCAAAGCTCACTCAGAGGGGAGCTAAGCACCCAGGCTTGTCTCCCTGTCTGCCTGGGGCAAAGGTGCCGGGGCATCAGAGGTATTGGGCAAAGGCTGAGTCACACCCCGCCCCAGCACAGCTCCTGTGTGAGGGAGCCTCCAGGTAGGCTTCTGTTCATTGTTTCCAGCTGCGGGGAGCAGCGGGGCGGAGATGGGCTGATAAGACGTGCAGAGGCTGCCCGGCTCAGTTCTGGGTAGATGTAAATGTCCCTGCCTGCTCTCCACCTGCATTTTCCCATCTCCCTCCCACTCATGACGTCTGGGGTCTGACTCACTTCCCACTGGTTTAGGGGAAGGGGCTGTGAGCTGCTGGGGGGGGAAGGGGGGACTGAGAAGTCATCTCAGTTACCCCCGTGCTGCTGGCCAGGATGTGCATACACCAGCCCAGCTACAGGAATGTTTGTGGGTGTTTTTGACTGTTCACAAAAATGAGGGCTGATTTGATTTCAGCTGCACAGGTGAGAGTAGGCAAAAAGCCTACATTCGATGGGCCAGATGGGAGTGGTGACTGGCACGTTTTAGGGACATTTTCAATGGGTAGAGCACCGAACTTAGAAGGCATGGGTTTAAGTCTTGGTTTTATCGCTAGCAATTCTTCTATGCCTCAGTGTTCTTATCTGAGAATGAGGTTGGCATCTCCATCACAAAGGTCATCTCTGAGATTTCCTTGGCTTATCTCAGACACTTGTGTGGACATGGGGTTAGTGTGGTGAGGACAGACATCAATGAGTATCACTGACCTCCTTCTATGGCTGGAGAAACCGAGACCCAGAGCAAAGTAACAAGTCCAAGATCCCAGGCTGGGTCCTCACACTAAACTCCCAACCCCAGATGGTGTTCAGCACCTAAACCAGTGGCTGCCCTGCCCCATCAGACCCCAGCTGGTGGCCACCTCTGGTATGGCTACGGCCCTGGCTCCACACAGCACCCGCCCCCCCCCCC